>NC_092372.1:146143031-146443031 GCF_030028105.1 Mobula birostris | reverse complement strand
ACTAGTTGGGAGTTGGACTGAGAGTGTTGATGAGCACTTGGAAACACGGTACTATTGGTTGAAAGAGGGCATGACTAGCAACTGAACATTCCAGGTTGTAAGATCTGCTTGTTTGACAAAAGAATCAAGGAGAGAGCATTGCACCATTAATGAAGGAGTTCTTTAATGGAATAAAGAGTAATAATATTTTTGAAGGTTCTTCATATGATGCCATATGTATAAAGCTTATAAAAAGGGGCCTTTCACTTTGTTGTGGATATAATACAGATAAAGAGACCAACAGTTCACACTGCTCTGGTGCAATCTCATCATAGCCCAATTACAATAAGACTTCCTTACTCCTTTATTGAAATCCTCCCCTAACAAAAGCTAATGTACCTTCGCTTTCCTAATGGCCTGCTGCACCTATAATGATGGCTTTCAGTGGCTCATGAACAAGGCTACCTAGGTCCCCTCATGATCAACACTACCCAGGTTCTCACCATTCAATAAACATTCTGCTTTAATGCACAACTTTTCACATTATACTATATTTCTTCTGCCTTATTCTTGCCCATTCACTCAGTTTCTCTGTATCCTTTTGTAACTCCTACATATTATTCTCCCCTGTGCTTATAATCTCACCTAATTCAATATCTTGGAAAAAATAATCTCTTTAGCCAAACTGTTGATGAAGATTTTCCAATAGCTCATCACAGCCTGGCCTGGCAACTTGACAATTATTTATTTCCCATTGACTTTTAACTGGTAATACAGTATCTGATGGACTGAGTGTGAGATCTGCAGCTAGTTATACATTGAGCATGAGGGCCTGCGGACAGGGTAGGAGGTACTGCCAGTGTCAGCTAGATAAAAGGCAGGGTTGCTGCTGCTGCAGGTGTCTCACTCGTGGATGGATGGACCAGGATGCTGAGAAACCTGTCAGGAAGCTTGGGTTCAATCAAGGTTCGCTGAATAATATGGCAGTGTTCAGAGCTGCTGATCAGCCTATCTTCCAACTCATTACCAACATTGCTGAGTTGCCTCTCTGGGAGCATAAATTTTCCCCCTCACGCAGATGGCTTCATCTTCACTTGGCCACACCACAAATGAGCTTGTACAGATTTCTGCTGCACATGCTAAAATGGTTAGACACTGAACCTGACTGAGTTTGTAGCAAGGTCTTCCAGGGTCATTCGTTATTCTCCAAAGGCATCTGAAGATATCATGCCAGGCCATACACTGGCCACTTTGTCTTTACCCGGTTAACTCTTCTCAAGCTGTTCCTCTGGATCATGGATGACTTCTATCAGAATATAGCTGTGTAAAAAAAATTCCTTGAACATGGAATGACTGTTGCATGTTTGCCCACTGGTCAATTGTCTTTGTTGAATGTCAACAGGGCTCAAGGCAACTGAACAGTGGACTCTGCTGCAGAGACCTGGCATATGCAGACACAAATACAAATGTGCACATACTATATACATCAATGTGCACATGGCTATGAAGGCATTAGTGTACGCTTGACTTTCGGTTCCAAAAGATTAAAGCAGATGTTTTTACATCAGTTACAGAGGAGTGGCACTGGAAAATGGTGATTTATTTGAATTGATATGTATTATAACATTTAATTCATAAATTTGGTTAGGAATGTTTATTTTAGGTTTATTTTCATTTTTACATTTTTATCACAAATGGTTGATGGTCCGAATCATAGGGAGGATGAGGTGATGGTTAATAAATACTGAGGTTTCTGCTTTTCATATTGCAATGTAATAAGGTTTCCGGCCTGTCATCTTTATGCTTCTTAGCTAGAAGGCGAAAGGTTACTGTGACTTAGCAAGATTACTGCAGCTAGACAGAATCAGAATCAAGTTTAATATCACCGGCATGTCGTGAAACTTGTTGTTATGCAGCAGCAGGACATTCCAATACCTAATAAAAAAAAACTGTAAATTATAGTAAATATATATAAATGTTAAAATAAATAGCACAAAAAGAAAAAAAAATGTGGTGAGGTAGTGTTTATATGTTCACAGTCCATTCAGAAATCTGACAGCAGAGTGGAAGAAGCTATTCATGAATCATTCAGTGTGTGCCTTTCGGCTCCTATACCTCCTCCATGATGGTAGTAATGAGAACAGGGTACGCCCTGGGTGATGGGGGTCCTTAATAATGGATGCCAGCTTTTTGAGGCATCGCTCCTTGAAGATGTCCCGAATGTTGACAAGGCTAGCGCCCAAGATGGAGCTGACTAGGTTCACACCTTTATGCAGCTTATTTTGATCCTATGCAATGCCCCACTCCATACCAGCCAGTTAAAATAGTCTGCACAGTACATCTGTTGATATTTACAAGTGTCTTTGATGACATACCATATCTTCTTAAACTCCTAATGAAATATAGCCACTGTTGTACTTTCTTTGTTAATGCATACTGGGCCTAGGATAGTTCTTTAGAGTTGTTGTCATTCAGGAACTTGAAATTGCTCACCCTTTCCACTTTGGATTCCTTGATGAAGACTGGTGTGTGTGCCCTTGTCTTACCCTTTTTGAAGTCCACAATCAGTTCTTTGGTCTTAATGATGCTAAGTGCAAGGTTGTTGCTATGACCCACTCAACCAGCTGGTCTACCTCACTCCTGTGCACCTTCTCATCACCATCTAACATTCTGCTAACAATAGTTGTGTCATCAGCAAATTTATAGATGGCATTTGAGCTGTGTCTAGCCACATAGTCATGGGGATGCTGAAGTTAGAATTAGAACAGCTAGGACCTTATGTAATGGTGGAACAGGGTCAAGGAACTAGGTCGCCTGCTCCTGCTCCTAATTTGTATGCTTGTAGTTTCATGTCAGTGCTATCTGCTGATGGCTCCGGTCTTTCACACATCTTAGTAACAGCTTTGCTTCATATTGCAAACCTTCCCTAGAGCAGACCAGATCAAGCAATGGAAGTATTTTACAGCTCCCTGAGGGTCCGGTCTATTGTACTTTATAGGACAGCATGGCTTTCTTTTGATGCATGCCTGTATTTAAATTGTGCATTAGAGGTAAAAGTTTATAATCAGCAAGTAGCTTTTGTGCTCAGAAGTCATCCTCTAGATCATTGTAGTGGCCCTACTGCAGGATGAAAACATCATGATTATGCCAGGACAATGAATGTCATGTTTTGTTGCTATGGTTGAATGCAGGCTGCACGAGGGGGTAAAATTCCTTTATTCCTGTACCTGATTCACAAAATGGTATGTGTGAAGTCCATAGCTGAAATTGAAAGAGTCTCTGAAACTGGAGCAGAGTCACGTGTGCTTTGGTTGGTCTCTGGCAAGAGAATGAAGTAAAATTAGGGGAAGAAGAAATGGTAAGCCACAGGCCAATTCACTTACCTGTCATTGGGAAAATGTAAGAAGCTATTATTAAAGGTAAATCAGTGGACATTTGACAGATGTATAAGATCACAACTGATTTAAATTGGTAAACAGAGGGAAGCTGTTTCCATTCACAGATGATTCAAGGATACAGACTTAAATTTTGGGCCTTAGATTAAAGGAGCATACAGAGAAACAAAAACACTTATATAAAAAGTAGGTGGTCAGGATCTGGAATTAATTGCAAATCAGCTTCGAAAAGAGAGTCAATCTGGGTTTTCAAATGGAATTCACACAGAAGAAAAAACACCTTGCAGAGTTGTGAGGTAAAAGGTAAGGAATAGGACTGATCAGATTATTCTGCTAGGAACACCCATTTGCTCTGTATACTTCTGGCACCCATCAGATATACACTCATGATAATGTCTTCAATATATCTTTTATGAAGGACATTCATTCGCACATTTTTCCTAAGCAGGTAAAGATTGGCAGTATTTTCTACTATCACCAGCCAGTTCCTCCCCGCCCTTCTGCCTTCTGCCCCCTTCTTTTCCTTTCTGATGAAGGATTTCGACCCAAAATGTTGACTGTTCATTTTCCTCCAGAGCTGCTGCCTGACCTGCTGAGTTCTTCCAACATTTTGTGTGTGTTAATGTTGTAATCCATTACCTATCTGAGGATTATTTTATTGTCTGTGCAATTTCAAATTAATCATGACCACATTTGTAACTCATGCTTTGGCTAGCAGCTTAATATAGGGGGTGATAGCCCCCGGCCCAGCCAAACTTAAGAAATCTTGTTTGGGTGGATGCTGTGCGGTGTCCCCTGTTACAAATCAGTACCCCGAAATAACAAACAGTACACAATATGCGATGAAACAATTAAGCTTTATAATTAATTCTTACTTTGACTATATTTTTAGTAAAGAAAAGAAAAAGGGCCCATTCTTATGAAACAGTCTATTGTGCAATGTTGGAGCTCACTGATAAGGCCGTTCATCCACCACCGACCTCCTCCAATCGTCGCTGCCCTTCGGACCCTCGCTCCAAGTCCACTCCATCTGGCGGTCTACCAACTCCCTCCATTCGCGTCTTCTCTCATCTCTCCCCGGCAAAAGACTGCGAAAATCTCTCTTTCAGACTCACAAGAAAGAACAACAGCATTCCAAACCTCGTTATCTCTAGTCATAACCCAAACATTGCTGCTACAGAGAAACCATTACACTATCAGTGAAATCTTAGAGCATGTTACACAGCAGTGAAACCTTACAACATGTTACACATTTAATTTCTACTGATTGTTAGATTTTCTTTAAAGACATAGAAAAGTACAGCATAGAAACAGGCCCTTTGGCCTGTTTAGTCCGTGCCAAACCATTTAAACTACTTACTCCCATCGACCTGCATGGAAATTGAGCTCTCACATTCTCACAATCCTCTGAGTGAAGCAATCTCACCTTGTTCCTCTTAAACTTTTCACCTTCACTCCTTAACCCATGACCCCTATTTGTAGTCCCACTCAACCTTTATGGAAAACACCTGCTTGCATTTACCCTTTCTATACCCCTCAAAAATCAGATCCTCCAGTCCTGGCAAAATCTTTCTAAGTTTTTTCTGTACTCCTTAAACCTTATTTATATCTTGTCTGTAGGTAGGTGATCAAAACTGCACACTATACTCCAAATTAGGCGTCACCAACGTCTTATATAATTTCAACATAACATCCCATCTCCGGTACTCAATACATTAAGTTATGAAGGCCAATGAGCCAAAAGCTTTCTTTACAACCCTATCTACCTTTGACCCCACTTTCAGTGAATTATGAACCTGTATGCCCAGATCCCTTTGTTCTTCTAAACTCTTCAGTGCCCAAACATTCACTGTGTTAGACCTACCCTGATTGGTCCGACCGAAGTGCAACACCTTGCAATTACCTGCATTGAATTCCATCTGGCATTTTTCCAGCTGGTCCAAATCCAGCTGCAAGCTCTGATAATCTGTCAACTACAACCCTAATCTTGGTGTCATCTGCAAATTTGCTGATCCAGTTAAATACATTATCACCCAGATCATGATATAGATGAAAAACAACAACGGACCCAGCACCGATACCAGTGGCACTCCACTAGTCACAGGCCTCCAGTCAGAGAGGCAACCATCTACTACCACTCTCTGGCTTCTCCCACAAAGCCAATGTCCAATCCAATTTACTACCTCATCTGGAATGCCAAGCAACTGAACCTTCTTGACCAAATTCCCATGCAGGACCTTGTCAAATGCCTTGCTAAAGTCAATGTAAACAATATCACTGCCTTGCCTTCATCAACATTCCTGTAGCTTCCTCGGAAAACTATTAGATTGGTTAGACATGACCTACCACGCATTAAGCCATACTGACTATCCCTAATCAGTCCATGTCTATCCAAGTACTCCTATGTCCAGTCCCTCACAATAACTTTCCCACTATTGATGTCAGGCTCACTGGCCTATAATTAACTCGTTTACTTTTAAAGCCTTTCTGAAACAGCGGATCAACATTAGCTATCCTCCAATCCTCTGGTACCTCACCTGTTGCTAAGGGTGATTTAATTACCAACGCTAGGGCTCCTGCAATTTCTGCCCTTGCCTCCAGACAGCAAATACCAGCTCCTCTGTAATCTGTATAGGGTCCATGAAGTGGGCCCTCATTTCTATGCACTCTGTGTCCGTCTCCTGAGTAAATACAGATGCAAAAAATCCATTTAAGATCTCCCCCCAACTCTTTTGGCTCCACATGGATTACCGTTCTGATCTTCCAGAGGACCAATTTAGTCCTTTGCAATCCTTTTGTTTTTAAGGTTGCTGTAGAATTCCTTAGGATTTACCTTGTCTCCTTGAGCAGCCTCATGCCTTCTTTTTAGCCTTCCAGATTTCTTGCATTACCTATACTCCATGAGCACCTCATTTGATCCTATCTGCCTATACCTGTGACGTACCTCCTTTTTTTTCTCAACCATGGCCTCAGCTCCTTTCTGATACCATCAAAATTGACCAAGGGTCTTGGCCTGAAACATTGACTATGTACTCTTTTCCATAGATGCTGCCTGGCCTGCTGAGTTGCTCCAGCATTTTGTGTGTGTTGTGTTGGAGTAGACAGGCCTTTTCCTGAGTGGCAGGCAATGACTAGTGGTGCTTGTGTGGAAATTATAGCAGAGCAATGGTTAAAATGGTGTGCTAACAAAACAGAGCAAGGACACTCTGTACAGTATTTCTATACAGTATATGGACGCTTACAAAGGCAACAGACAAGATGTCAAGCTGACAGAAACAGTGCAGACATGGTGCAGTCACTCAGGCTGAACACGGACCTTGAAAGCCCAACTCTTGTCCAGCCTTTCCATTCAAGCCTGGAAACCAAGATCACAGAGCATATGGAGACAAGATAAAGATGTAAACAGAATTCTAGGACAACACTTACTATTTGATGGTTATTTTACTAAAGTGTGATTGGCCTTTATCACAGACTTAATTGGTTAATAACACCTGAAATAAGTAATATGACTGGTACGTAAATATGCAAATGATGGGATTCAGAAGTGCACGAAGTTTCTATTCGATCCATATTTGTATACAAACACTCAATTTCAGTATAAAAATGGTATCTCATTGTTTAAACTCCAGAACAGTTTGGTGACAGGGGCCATTTTGCTCTTGTTTTGCACAAGTAAATGAAGTGAGATTGAGCACGAGTGTGGGTTGTCAGGGTCCAGCTAACCAGAGGTGACATTTCGGTCCCAGCTGTTCACAGTATTACACTCTGAAGCCAGTTTATGAGGTACCTCCAGTACCTCAGGACTGATGAAGGGTCTCAGCCCAAAACATTGACTGCTTACTGGGCAGGCTGGCTGAATTGCTCACTTTATTACCTGAATGGCAAGAGATTGGGAAAGTGGGAATTGGCTGTTCTCAGACACCAGTTATATTGTACATGGGAAAGCAACTGGGGAGGTAAATGACCTGTTGATCTTAATCTGATTTCATACAATGTAGTGGACACGTAGCTGCAGTTGCAAAGGGCCATCTGGAGGTTTGTTTGCAGAACTGGTCTCCTTGTCCAAGGAAGGAAGCAATACAACAATGGTTTACTAGACCAAATACTAGGGGAGCAAGACTGACATATGAGGGGAGATCTGATTGATTTGGACCTATGGTATATTCATTTGTGTTTAGAAGAATGAGAGGAGACCTGATAGAAGTCTAGCAGGAGGAGAAAGACTAAGTGCGAGGTAGATGTTCCCACCCAAAATGAGGAATCGCAGCTTCAGGATGCAGGGTATACAATTTATTTATTTATTTAGAGATTCTGCACGGAACAGCCCCTTCCGGCCCAAAGAGCGCACAGTCCAGAAACCCACCTATTTAACACTAGCCTAATCATAGGACAATTTGCTGACCAATTAACTTCCTAACCGGCATGTCTTTGGAATGTGGGAGGAAACCAGAGCACCCAGAGGAACATACAAACATCCTTACAGAGGGTTGGCAACAGCACTTTGGTAAATTTGCTCTAGATAATGTTGATGCAAGAGACTACATATGCTGGAATCTGGAGCAAAAAAGAGACAATGTTACTTATGAATAGTTCATGCAGCACATTTGCTGCCTTCAGCTCCTTTAGCCAGTGATCTTCTTAAATGCAAGCATCTATCATCCACTCTAATTAATAATATCCACAGCAGCAGCAGTCTGTAACCTCATTTAATCAGCTGAAATGCATAAACAGGACTTGAATATTCCTAAATCCATTCAGAATTGATTATTCCCTGATTTATTTTCCAGCCTGTAAAACTGAAAACACTGATTAGAATCTACTAACAATCAAATATTAGGATTGTTTATATTATAGTGTGGTACTTGAAAAGCTTCTTCTGAATGTTGGCACAAATGGAAAATATTAGTGAATTTAGTGTAATGAGCATTGATATTGCCAATGGTGGGCCAGACCAAAGAATAGTCTCAAAGCATTTGCTTCTCTCTAGCAGTGAAGTGAAACAAAAATTGAACACAGCTTTTGGTTCCAGATATCTCCATTTAGACTTTAAACACACAGCTATATAAACAAATAATATTTGATGAGAATTTTCTTTAAATTTGCAAGTTGTTTTATACAGATCTTCAATAGTGCATGTAATCAAGACCAGAAGGCAATCTGAATTGAATTATGATGGAAGATTCAAATCAAAATACTTATTCCATTTGTAATCTATTGCTAAATTCATACAAGCATTGTTCTTCTTCTTCATGCTCATTTTTGGGCGTACGTTTGTAATCTTGGTTTAATTTGGTATCCTAAAGCCTCTCCCTTTCTATACTGGAAGGATGAACTGTTCCGATACTATTTTTAAATGCAGCTAAATATCCGTATACACAATTAGCATGGAATCTGGGCTTCATGGGACAGTGCTGGTCATTATATACAGAATGTACCAGTACACAAAATACATCTGTAAACCTATTTCTCAGGGTAAAATTGGGTTTGACAGTATAGGTGCGTTCTGTTGCCTGGAGAAGTTATTGATCAGCGAATTTGACAATCAATGTGATTTTAGGAAAGAACATTTAGAGAAGCTCTGTAAGTTGTTACTTTAAATAGAAATATGTAGGATCATATAATAAAGGTCCAAACAATCCATGAATGTAATAAAAACTTGCAACTTAAAAATTCCAAGTTATATTAGTCTCCACCAAAAAAATATATTTCAGCAGGTTCCAAGATGGTTTTGGGAAATTGTTACATGTCACGTGTAGGATACGGTTCAGGCATTTGCTCTTTGGATTCATGCCATGGAACTTTGTTAATCACAATGTATAAAATCTCTTCTCATAATTTTCTCTGCATCCTAACTTAGCCATGGAAGGGAATTAACACGTATTTATGAAAAAAACAGTAACACTAAGAATAGTTCTTTCTAAACCTTTAGGCTTACTAAATTCAAACGAAGACAAATAAGTAAAGAAAGATAAAGAAACGGGGACGTCATAGGTTATGCATGGAATCCACTAGCCACATTTTGGATATCACTCTGATTAAATTAATCTGTTCAGAAAGTTGTCCATCCCATTAGGTGAAGTTTATTGAAAAAAAATCAAAGATTTAAAATTTAAATTTCATCCTATTTCTGGAATAATTTATGAAACTATTATTAATAATGTACTACCTATTCATAAGCAAATATTTTCTGTAAAAATGCATGTCATGTGGTGGGTCAGTGGCTGCATTAGAAAACCCATCTCTTCCTAGCACGCTGTGGTAGTGACATATGCTGGCAGCTGGGGACTGTAAACATCTCATGATTCTAATTTACAGTAAATTATTAAACTTTATGAAGTAGTAATAACATTAATAACAAAGCTATGAGTTATTCAACAGCATGAAGAGGCAATGTTATTGCTCAATGTTATTTTGAGTGTTAGTGTTTTCATTAATTTAGGACCCTTATGCAGTGCAATTGTCATTTGTACCATATTGGCATTGTAATGTTGCAAACTTGAGTCACTGGGGGATGCTTGACAGCTGTGGCAGGGCTTGAATGCAAAGTGAAACCAAGTGACGTAGCTGACACTAAGGCTTCGCTCCAAGATAAGCTCAATGCCTTCTATGCTCGCATTGACTATCAAAACATGGAGGAGCCTTCACAAACTCCCACAGACATGGATGACCATGTGACTTCAGTCTCTGAGACTGACATGAGAATATCCTTCAGGAGGGTCAACCCATGGAAAGTTTCTGGTGGAGATGGGTACTTGACCGAGTATAAAGACGTGTGCTGATCAACTAGCTGGAGTGTCACTGAGATCTTAACTTCTCGCTTCGGCAGTGTGAGGTGCCCACCTGTTTCAAGCATACTTCCCTTATACAGGTGCCTAAGAAGAACTTGGTAACCTGCTTCAGTAACACTTATATTCACTGTGATGAAGTGCTTTGAGAGATTGGTGATGAAACATATCAACTCCTCCCTGAGAAGCTACTTGTTGGACCTGCTTCAATTTGCCTACCAGCACAATAGGTCCACAGCAGATGCCATTGCATTGGCTCTTCACTCAACTCAGGAACATACGGATAGGAAAGATGTGCACGTCAGGATGTTCTTCATCGACTACACTTGGCTATCAACACTATCACCCCCTCAAAACTAATCAACAAGCTTCAAGACCTTGGCCTCAATACCCCCTTGTACAATTGGATCCTCAATTTCCTCACTTCCAGACCCCAGCCAGTTTGGATTGGAAACAACATCTCCTCCACAATCTCCATCACACAGGTGTACCACAAGGTTGTGTGCTTAACCTCATACTCTACTCACTTTATACTTATGACTATGAGGCTAAGCAGTGCCAATGCTATATTTAAGTTTGCTGACAACACCACCATAGCTGGCCGAATCAAAGGTGGCGATGAATCAAGATATAGGAAGGAAACTGAAAATCTAGCTGTGTGCTGCCACAATCGCTCACTCCATGTCAGAAAGACCGAGGAGCTGATTATTGGCTTCAGGAGGATGAAACTGGTGGTCCATGAGGGGGAACCAAAGCTGGACAAGGTCAGCAACATTAAGTTCCTTGGTGTAATCATTTCAGAGGATCTGTCATGGACCCTGCATCTAAATGCAATTACAAAGAAAGCAGAGAGCGCCTTTAAAATGTTTGCGAAGATTCAGCATGACATTCTATAGATGTGTCGTGGAAAGTATGATGACTGATTGCATCTCAGCCAGGTATGGAAACACAATGCCCTTGAATGGAAAATCCAACAAAAAGTAATGGATATGGCCCAATCCATCTTAGGTAAAACCCTCCCCACCACTGAGCACATCTACATGGAGCGCTCTCACAGGAAAGCAGCATCCAGACCATGCTTTCTTCTTGCTGCTGCTATCAGGAAGAAGGTACCGGAGTCTCAGAATCTATCCCACCAGGTTCAGGAACAGTTATTACCCCTCAGCCATCAGACTCTTGAACAAAAGGGGATAATTTGACTCGACCATCACTAAACTGTTCTCACAACCCATGGATTCACTTCAACTCATGTCCTCAATACTTTTTGCATATTTATTTATTTTCTCCTTTGTAGTTGCACAGATTGTTGTTCTTTGCACATTGGTTATTTGTACATCATGTTGGGTGTGGCCTTTCAGTGAATCTATTGTGTTTCTTGTATTTACTGCATAAGCCCACAAAAATAAAAAACAAATCTCAGGGTTGTATATGGTGACATAGAATTTACTTTCTATTTTTGTACTTTGTAACATATGTGGATATTACTCCTATTTACAAATGAAAGATTACAAAATGAGGAAACATCAGAGTACTATATAAAAAAGTAATACAGTCATACAAAGCATGGAGTAAAATAGATTTTGACTGTTACAAAGCGGTAAAGTTGTATTGTAGCCAGGAATAAAAATTAACTTCAGAAAAAGTGGGTCTTTGAATAAGATTCAGATTTTGTATTTTAATGTTCGTCCATGAAAACACATTGGTGAAAATAGCTACTTAAGTTATGAAAGTACAGTACCCATTGAAGTTGGATTGAATGACAGACATTCTAAAACATTGTTATAATGATTGTTAAAGACAGAAACATCAACAGGCGTGCCAACTGAATACAGATAGCAATAATAACTGATTATTAGCTCAGTAATGAACATCCAGTGTTGGATGACAAACTCCTTCACAGCTTTTATTAACCAAGTCATGGTTAGTAATGATATGTGATTTTACTTGTAGAATACTAGGTAGGAATACATTACAATTTCTCCAGGGTTCTGTTTCGGATTTGGATCCTTGCCATTAAACCAGCCAAAATAGATGATGCTGTTTAACCCAATCATGTTTACCTGAATAAAGAGGATCAAAAACAAGTTGGTAACAGTTTAACAGAACGAATATGCTTTACACTTCAACCTCTTCAACCCAATTTGTACCTGCTGTTTTTATATGATGCACCAAAGATCTGTAGACTTTCTGCCATCCCCAATCTTTCAGTTATGCTTTCAAACAATTCACTACAAAGCCCTCTGCGGAAAAGTCTTACAGAAGTTTCCCGAATAACCAATTGCAATGGGAACATAGCAACACCGGAAATTATTATGACTGAATGCTAAATACGTAATATTATTAGTCTGATAACAGAGATTGGCTATGACCTCACAGCAGCTCTTATTACATCAGTGTGTCAATTCCTAATCAAGATGTCTGCAGCCTTTCAGTGAGAAAACTTCCTATTGCTACATTATCTGTAACTCTGTGTTGGGAATTCCTGCTAATCAAACTCATCTGTCCTAGGAGCCACTGTTAGAAAGACAGACATTGAACTAATTTTCAATGCTTTCATTTTGTATCATTTTTTTTCCTGTGGATCTCTCAAAAGACCAAGCACCCTTTTATATTTTCTCCATTTATTTCACACAGTAGGTAATTTAGTCCCCGCTAAAGTAAAAGAACTACCAAAGCATTTGGATAACAACTGAAATAAAATTTATTCGGAATCATGATAGTTCAATATTTCTGTCTTTGTATGTCATTAATAATTGATAATCAACTGTTTTATTTTCCATCTACTAACTTTTCCTTTATGCATTCATTTTGAGAAATGAGTCACATTTGTATGCAATTCATCCACTTATTTTTACTACACCAAAGAAAAAATAATTCTGAAGTTGACCTGAAATATTAACTTTAGTTTTCTATCTATGATATTTGATCTGTAGATTTTTTCTGCCGTATTTGCTGTTTTATATTACATTTAATATGCCAATGTCTGTATACTTCACACATGCAAGACATGACAATAATTTAAATTCAATTCCTTCAATCCAGCAATCTGTATTTGTTATTGTGCTAGATTCTCTACACTGGGAGACATAGATTAAGTTTATCACTTTCTATAGCAAAGAAATGGGTCCCCTTTGTCCATGATAACTGTGATGCCCACCTACAGTACACTAATCCTATTTGCCTACACTGAGCCCATAACCCTCTCCTCCTTTTCTGAGTACACGTCCAGATGCCTCTTAAATTATCACATCCCGACAGCTTGTGCTAGATAACCACCAACCTCTGTATGAAAACTGTATCCCTTTACATTTCTCTCCTGCCACCTATGCTATATAGTTCTAGACTTCCCTGCCCTCGGGAAAGATTTTGACTGTCTGTCCTATCTGCATATAAATATCATATCACAATATAAATCCCTATAAGATCTGCTTAGTTTCCTGCAGTCTAGTAAAAATAAACCCACCCTATCTACTATCCACCAGTGGTCCCCAACCACCAGGTCGCGGACCGGTACTGGGCTGCAAAGCTTGCTACCAGGCCATGAGGAAACAATATGATTTGGCGATGTGAAACGATATGAGTCAGCCGCACCTTTCCTCATTCCCTGTCATGCCCACTGTTGAACTAGAACGCAAGTGAGGTCATTATGCACGCGTCATCCATGTCAGCACAGGAAGGAGATCAACTCCTTGAGCTTGCAAATGACAGCAGGCTGAAAAGTATGTTTGACATAATATCTCTGTTGGCATTCTGGATCAAAGTCAAGGCTAAATATCCTGAGACAGCCACGAAAACACTGAAAGCATTGCTTCCATTTCCAACATATCTCTGCGAAGTGGGATTTTCTGCAATGAATGCAACAAAAACTAAATTGCGGAATAGACTGGACATAAGGAACCCCCTTCGAGTATCGCTGTCTCCCATCACCCCTCGATAGGACCGTCTTGTTGCAGGGAAACAAGCCCAGGGCTCCCACTGATTCAGTGATATTGGTGTGTTGCAATGATTTTATACATTCATACCAGGAAAATATGCGCTGTGTGTTTAATATCCAAACGTTACTTAAAATATTATGATGCTATTGACTTATAAGTGACTCATAATTGACTTATCACTATATTCATCTGAGGAAAATATGCGCTGTGTGTTTAATATTAAATTCGCATTATTTAGCATTAGCCACTTATAAGTGACTTATAGTTGACTTATCACCTATATTCCCATCGTGATTAACATTCCCTCTCCCCCCCGCCCCCCCACTAGGGTCGCCAACTGTCCCGTATTAGCCGGGACATCCTGTATATTGGACTAAATTGGTTTGTCCCATACGGGACCGCCCTTATCCTGTATTTCCTCCGCTAAGGTAGAGTGCTCCTATGAAACCTTTTGTGCCGAAATGTCGTAAAGCGAAGAACCAATTACCATTAATTTATATGGGAAAAATTTTTGAGCGTTCCCAGACCCAAAAAATAACCTACCAAATCATACCAAATAACACATAAAACCTAAAATAACACTAACAGATAGTAAAAGCAGGAATAATATGATAAATATACAGCCTATATAAAGTAGAAACAATGTATGTACAGTGTAGTTTCACTGAACAGAATCGCCGAAACCGACTTGTAGAAAAAAATGGGCACATACTCCAATGCACACGTCACGCATGTGCACACAGATGCCCACGCAAGGCTTCATGGTCATAGTAGTCTTTCTCGGGAAAAACACAGTGAGAAAGTTGGCAACCCTATCCCCCCCCAAGTTGGCTGGCCAGTCCGCAAGAATATTGTCAATGTTAAACTGGTCCGCGGTGCAAGAAAGCTTGGGGACCCCTGCCTTATAACAACAGTCCTTGTGTGAATTTCTTCTGCACTCCCTATCGTTACCACATCTTTCCTGTAGTTTGCTGACCAGACTGAACTCAAGTGTGATGTAACAGATATTTTGTACAGCGAAAATATGACATCCCAGTGTTCTACTCTGTCTCAGCTTATGCTTTCTTTACTAACCCATCCAGCTGTGTTACCATTTTCCAGGGGTATTCTAAGGTCCCTCGGTATATCATTGGTTCTATGGTCTCTGCCATTTATTCTGTATGGTTGATCTGCTTCAGTTGCTTGATGAGGATTTCCTTTTTGGCTAGAAACCATACCGACACTCCAAGGCTATCTCCATTAGAAGTCATTTTGCATTCCTCTCCTGTACAGTGGTAATAAAATGGAACAAGATATGCAGACAGCTATCTGGAAACAGTCCTGACTTAGAGTAACTTCTAATTTATATGGTAGCATCAGCATGTTGTACTTTATCTTAGAAATTCAGAGCCATTTTTCAAAGGCAATGTAAGCTGTGCTTATCTTACTGTGCTGCCTGCTCAGCACCACTGACTTGGAATAAATTTCTACCAAGACGCAATTTCTCCCATTTATACCCTGGAGCTTTTAATCTGAAAGCTGACATTAGTAACTTCAAACATACTACCTAACTTTTCTGGATTTTCTTTGGCCATTTATGTTTACATTTTTCTACACATGTTCTCTTACTGTCTGCAATTTGCTTTTTGTCTATCCAAAGGAAAAATAACTTGAGGTCTCGATTCTCCATATTTGGGAAAAAGGGTGCAGGCTGACCAAAGACACAGACTTGTATATCAGCATTTATAGGGGAAGCTATGTGTAGATTTCCAAACAATGTTCCTTTCTTTAACCTGCAGTACACACTACAGTAGCATACTGTAAGATATTGAAGGACTACAATTGCCCATTAAAGTGCAACTAAGCAGTGATGATAAAAGGTGCCTAGTTATCTACAATGACACAATGAGTTATGAGCAGCTGGTTGGCAAATTTGGCCCAACTTTTTCAGTGCACCTCTTACAACATGACCTTAAAGCCTTTAATATTAAAAGCTACAGTAATCCATAGCCTCACACACAATCGAATTGGAATACATAAGAAATAGGAGCAGAAGTAGGTCATCCGGTCCATCGAGCCTGCCCCACCATTCAATAAGATCATGGCTGATCTGTCCGTAAACTCAACTCCATCTACCTGCCTTTTCCCCATAACCTTTAATTACCCTATGTAAAAAATGTATCTAACTGTATCTTAAATATGTTTAGTGAAGAAGCCTCTACTGCTTCCCTGGGCAGAGAATTCCACAGATTCACCACTCTCTGGGAAAAACAGTTTCTCTTCATCTCCGTCCTAAATCTTCTCCCCTGAATCTTGAGGCAATGTCTCCTAGTTCTAGTCTCACATACCAATGGAAACAACTTTCCTCCTTCTATCTTATCTATCCCTTTCAAAATTTTGTATGTTTCTATAAGATCTCTTTCTTCTGAATTCCAGAGAGTATAGTCTCAGGCGATTCAATCTCTCCTCATAGGTTAACCCCTTCCACTCTGGAATCAACCTGGTGAACCTCCTCTGCACTGCCTCCAAAGCCAGTATAACTTTCCTCAAGTATGGAGACCAGAATTGCACACAGTACTCCAGGTGCGGCCTCACCAGTACCCTGTATATTTGCAGCATGACCTCCCTGCTCCTGAATTTAATCCCTTTAGCAATGAAGGCCAACATTCCGTTTGCCTTCTTAATAACCTGTTGTACCTGCAAGCCAACTTTTTGCGATTCATGAACAAGCACTCCCAATCCCTCTGCACAACAGCATGCTGCAATCTTTCATCATTTAAATAATAATCTGCTCTTCGACTATTCCTTCCAAAGTGGATGATCTCGCATTTACTAACATTGTATTCTATCTGCCACTCCTTGGTCCACTCAATTAACCTGTCTATATCCCTCTCCACATCCTCTATACAATTTGTTTTTCCACTCAGCTTAGTGTCATCAGCAAATTTTGCTACACTACACTCAGTACCCCCTTCCAAATCATCAATGTAAATGGTAAACAGCTGAGGGCCCAGCACCGACCCCTGCGACACCCCACTTACCACTGACTGGCAACTGGAGAAACACCCATTTATACCAACTCTCTGCCTTCTATTGGTTAACCAATCCACTATCCATGCCAATACACTTCCTCCGACTCCATGCATCCGTATCTTATTTATAAGTCTCTTGTGCGGCACCTTATTGAACGCCTTCTGGAAATCCAAGTATACGACATCCACCTGTTCCGCTCTATCCACTGCACTCATTATGCCCTCAAAGACTCCAGTAAGTTTGTCAAACAGGACTTGCCCTTTCTGAATCCATGCTGCGTCTGTCTAATGGAACCACTCCTTTCTAAATGTTTTGCTATTTCTTCCTTAATAACAGCTTCAAGCATTTTCCCGACTACAGATGTTAAGCTAACTGGCCTATAGTTGCCCGTCTTTTGCCTACGTCCTTTTTAAAAAAGTGGCATGATATTTGCTGACTTCCAATCCGCCGGGACCTGCCCAGAGTCCAGAGAGTTTTGGTGAATGATTACCAATGTATCTACTATAACCTCCGCCAACTCCCTCAGCACCCTGGGATGCATCCCATCAGGACCAGGGGACTTATCTACCTTCAGGCCCTCTAGTTTGCTCATCACTATCTCTTTAGTGATAGTGATTTTATCAAGGTCCTCACCTCCCATTTCATCCATAACATCATTCTTTGGCATATTAGACGTGTCCTCCACCATGAAGACGGACACAAAATAGTCGTTCAATGCCGCAGCCATTTCCTTATCATCCAATATCAATTTCTCCTTCTCATCTTCCAAGGGACCTACATTGACTTGAGCCACCCTCTTCCGCTTTATATATTTATAAAAACTTTTGCTATCTGTTTTTATATTTTGTGCTAATTTACTTTCATACTCTATCTTTCCTTTCCTTATTTCTTGTTTAGTTGTTCTTTGTTGCTTTATAAAGTTTTCCCAATCCTCCAGTCTCCCACTACTCTTTGCGACTTTGCGACACACGTATAACTTGCCCAGAAAACTTGAGCACACAGCCACTTTTCTATCTTTGTTGCCTCTTAAAGCTGCCAAGGCCTTTCAAAGTTTGTGAATATGAAATTAAAATACAAACCTAAAACAAGTTAAACCTTGATTATAGACATTACTAGGAACAAAAGTTAATTAAAATGTAAGTTGCATTCATAGGCTTCTTAAACTATAAAATCTCCATTGAGATGAACGGGCTTGTGGCCTTATTGGCAGATACAACTTGTTACAGAACTTGAGAGTAGATCCTCAGCATAAATGCAGTTCGTGTAAGTTCTTGACACTTTCCTGCTTTGAACTGGTGTTTTGAACTCTACAGCAGCTATGTGGTGTGAAATACCATGAGGTTCATGAAGAACCTCCGACAAAAATTCAGACCTATCAAAATGCAATGCTTTTATGATTGTTTTCTTTAAGTTCTCTACTCAGTTCCTCAGAGTTGAGGATGACTTGCTTCCAGTTCTTTGGATTCTGGGGTGTCCTCATCAATCTCCTCAATGAATTGAAATATGAATCCACAAAGGGAAGTCCATTAATGGCAATTGTTAAATTCCCCTCAAGAGTTATCTTTTGAATCTTAATAAACAGAAAACTTTGGTGTTCAAAAAATTTCTGACCAATTACTGTTGATTGACATTGTATAAATTTATACCTCTCCAATATGTTCAGCTGCTGTGATTTGAAGATCAGAAGGTTCACTAAAATAAAGTTTCTCTTTGATCTTCACACATGCATGTGCATCTGAGTTCTGTTGTTCCTTTCCATGCCTTCTCGAGGCACATCAGACAGCAACCTTGCTGTTTCTTCAGCATTTTTGTGTTTTTTACAAGGCTGGGTTGCTAGCTCGACACTCACTCCAGTATAGATGGGAAGTGTGCAAGGAGCCAGCCATATTCGACCCTGGGATCACTCACCTTGAGGTCCAGTGTGGATGCCATTACACCACCGGCTGACTGCATCTGGGTAATGGGTAGGTATTTATTCAAGCACAATTTCAATGAAGACCTTCCTTCCCCACTTGATGTGGCAGATCATAAGCAAGCTGTTACTTTAGTTTAGGTTTATTGGCTTGTTAGGACACATAGGTGGCCATTCAACTCACCAAATCTGTGCCAACTCTGGCATTATAGTTCTGTCAGCATACAGAAAGGCTCTAATTGTGCTGATTGGGACCTGTGCATGGAGCTAGAGCCTGGTATAATATACACAGTGGCCAACTTATTAGATACAGAGTAGGACTGAGTGTGGTCTTTTGCAGCTGTAGCCCATCCACTTCAAGGTTTAATGTGTTGTGCATACACAGATGTTCTTCTGCACACCACTGTTGTAATGTATGGTTATTTGAGTTACTGTCACTTTCCTGTCAGCTTGAAACAGTCTAGCCATTCTCCTCTGACCTCTCTCATTAACAAGGTGTTTTCACCCACACAATTGCCACTCATTGAATTTTTTTTTTTTTTGCCTTTCATACCATTTTCTGCAAACTCTGGAGACTGTTGTGTATCAAAATCTCAGGAGATCAGCAGTTTCTGAGATACTCAAACCAGCCCACGTAGCATTAACAATCATTCCACTGTCAAGGTCACTTAGATCACATTTTCCCCCATTATGCTCTTTGTTCTGAACAACAACTGAATCAATTGTCTATGCCTGCATGCTTTTATACATTGACTAGCTCCCATATGATTGGCTGTTTTGATACTTGCATTAACGAGCAGGTGAACCTAATGAAGTGGCCACTGAGTGTAATCTGGTCATTTGTCTAAAGTTCAAGTTTAATTGTCTTTCAACCATACATGAATACCCATGAATGGTTGGTTGCCCATCCTTTCCAACGATGACGTTTGTCCGTGAAGCTCATTAATTGTGCGTTCTGAGGTGGCTTTGCAGTCTAATTCGAGAAAGGCATGAGTGTTGACCGTGAGGGCAGGTAAATCATCCGGCCACTGTAGAAGCAACTGTAGTGGCTATTTTTCTCCTCTCTTGAGCAGTGACCAGATCTGCATGGAAACTATTCTTGAAATTGTTGGAGGCTCAACTTACCAGGGGACGCCATCCAATCCAGTCCTGAGAACTCTGATCAAGCTGCTTAGGTGCTATGTTAGCATGCGCGAAGTTGGCTCTCACCTAGACCTTAAACCTCTTACAAGATCGCCCCCAACTCTTCTTCCTTGCGACAGCTCTCTGTATAGCAACTATTAGGGTATTCTGGAATCCTCCATGTGTATAACATGCCCTGTTCCAGCAAAGCTGGGCTTGCAGGATCATTGTGCTTTCTACTCTTTCGAGGACTTCCAGGTTGGTGACACGGTCTAGCCAATGGATGCCCACGATTGATTTCAGGCTATGTGTATGGAAAGATGGAAGGGTTCCAGCGTTTCAAGGTGCCTTTTGTATATGGTCCAGGTTTCACAGCTATATAATAGACTGCTAAGGACGACTGCTATGTACACCTTGGGTTTCGTGGCTTTTCGGATGTTATGCTGGTTTAGTACACGTGAATGCAAGCCCCCAAGGGCTTGACTGGCCTTGTCTAATTTCTTTGTCTAGGGACCCATCACTAGAAATAACACTTCCGAGGTATTTGAATTCCTCCACTGTTCTAAGCTGTGTACCATTGATGCAAATGGATGGGCCAGGGGCAGTAGACTTTGGACCGGGTGGGAACAGGACTTCTGTCTTTTGTGGACTGATGGTGAGGCCAAAAAGTGGCTTCTGCAAACCTATCAACAAGCAGCTGAAGATTGGCGTCTGTGTGGGCCATAAGTGTACAATCATCAGTATATAGGGCTTCTTGAATGAGATTACTGATTATTTTCATATGGCTCCTCAAGCAAAACAAGTCAAAAAATGATCCATCCATCCTGTACCTTATGTATAATCCCACATTGTATTGGTACCAAATGTGTGGAGAAGTACGCATGTTGGGAACAGATTAAACAGTACGGGCATCAGTACACACCCGTGCATCACACCACTTGAAATACTGAATGGTATTACAGTCTTCCATTTGACAGAACAAGGCCACTCATATCATTGTGGAAGAGATGGATGAGATTGACAAATCTGTGCAGGCACCCAAGATTTGACAGTATTCACCATAGGGACTCCCTGTTGACTATATCGAAGTCTTTGGTTAGATCCTCAAAGACAGTAAGTAGTTGCAAATTCAGTTCAATACACTTTTCTTGAATCTGGTGAGCGGTGAAAACCAAGTCGATAGTACTATGGCCTGGTCGAAAGCCACATTGTGCTTCAGGAAGCCTCTGGTATGTTGGTGATCAAGCGGTTAAGATGGTGCGAGCTAAGATTTTCCCCCCAACAGATATGCCTCAGTAGTTGTTGCAGTGAGCTCTGCTACCTTTGCCCTTGAACAGTGGAACAATTATGGTGTCTCCCTAAAGTCCTCAGGCATGTTTTCTTCCACTCATATGCTCATCAGGTCGTCATGAAACATTGTGAGTGCTAGTGGGCCTGCTGACTTAGAGCTTGTTCGGAATTCCATCCCTCCCAGGGACCGTACCAGAGTCTGTCTGAGAAACAGCTTTCCTGATATCATCCAGGGTAGGTCAGGGTGTCAATAACAGGCTTCTGGGGGATCTGATCAAGCATGATTTGATCTACAGTAGCCAACATACTGAGTAGGCTACTGAAGTGTTCTCTCCAGCCCTCGTTATGTTACTCCTTGCCCTGTGCAGGGTTTTACCATCTGCTGATAAGAGGGCAATTTGGTTTGTATGGTCCATAGACTGCTTCGATGACCCTGAAGTACATCTTCCAGAGTTTTGTGTCAGTGTAGGACTGAACTTATTCCGCTTTTCTCTCCCACCATGCATCCTGCATTCTGCGCAGCGCACTCTGTGCTTGTCCCTGGAGGTGCTTAAGCTGATCGTGTTTCGAAATACAGGACAAATCATTCTGCCATGAATACAGCCAAACAAAACAGTGTTACTCTAGGGTTGAGCTGCAACACACAATACCAACAGTCATACACAACAGAAGGCACACAAACGCAGTAAGATAGTCACACAAAAATATTACAGTCCAAGTCCCTGAATCCATGAATTTTGCAACAGTCTGCAGTCGAACACCATACATCCTATTTTCTGTCGAGTGAACACTGGGAGGGGCAGCACCGACTCCAACATGTATGCCGTGCCATAATGCCTCTGGCACTTCAGTAGAGCACACCAACTCAGGCGCCTTCCCACTGGATGGCCACAAATGGGCAGCACCATGACTAGAGACCTAGTCCTCACCACAACTGCGACTAAGCAGCTCCACTGCCGGTCGTCAACAAATCAGCGAACGGGATTTGCTATCACAAGAAAAGTGACCAAGACGATCATTCATTGATAGACTGCATACCACTTTCGTGCACCTACACCTCATAACACAGGCAGCAGCAGGATCCACACCAAGTCCAACTCCTTCAGTAATTTACATTACCAATGTCTAAGAGGGTCTTGCCATTGCAAGAAAAATGTCAAGGACAATTACTTGCTGTTAAGATTGCACATGGTCTTCGCACAACAACTCTAATGCCTTTCTGTAGCAGGTAGCTACATGGTCTGCACCAAGTCCAGCTCCTTCACCAATGAGCAACTTGCTGATGGGCACACCCTGTAGTACTTGAAGTTCTTATGTCCAACAGGGTCTTGCAATTGTAAAAATAAGTTTAAAATAAAGAAAATAACACCTTTGGTTGGCCCCATTAAAGCTGAGGTATCTGAGCGCACCTCCATCTTACTGGAAGATAAATTGGAAGAAACTGGCCAAGAATATCATCAAAAACTTTGTCACCTCAGTCTTGGAAGAATTCTGAATTTATGTCACTGATAAGTGCTCAGAATTATTAACAGTAAAATAAAATGATTATTGTTTTGTCTAAACTCTTACCTTCCTGTCCATGAAACTGCAAAATCTCTGTTCAAATGAATGGGCATGGAAATCTTAATCTAGAGCAGAATCCATGAGCTAATTTCCCACAGTAACTGTAATGCAGGGGTCCCCAACGTTTTTTGCACTGCAAACCGGTTTAATATCAACAATATTCTTGTGGACCAGCCGACCCGGTGGGGTGGGGTGGGGGGTGGGTAGGGTTGCCAATGGATGAGAGTAGCAGTCAAATACGTTGTGTTTACCCCAAAAAAAGACTACAATGACCATGAAGCCTTGCGCATGCACATCGTGACCTGCCGATTTTTTCCCCAGCAAATCGTTTTTGGCGATTCTGTTCGGGGGGGGGGGGGGTGTTAATCACGACCGGAATATAGTTGATATGTGGCTAATACACTCAATTTTGTTTCTAAAAGGGTTTATCTAACGAATTTAATATTAAATACACAGCGCATATTTTCCTCGCATGAATATAGTGATAAGACAATTATCAGGGGAGCTTGAAGTAAGTGTTGAACGAACTTCCAGTAGAAGTGGCAGAAGCAGGTTCGATATTATCATTTAAAGAAAAATTGGATAGGTATATGGACAGGAAAGGAATGGAGGGTTATGGGCTGAGTGCAGGTCGGTGGGACTAGGTGAGAGTAGCGTTCGGCACGGACTAGAAGGGCAGAGGTGGCCTGTTTCCGTGCTGTAATTGTTATATGGTTATATAAGTAAGTCAATAGCATCATAACATCTTAAGTAATGTTTGGATATTAAACACACAGCGCATATTTTCCCCATGTGAACATATAAAATCATTGCAACACACCAATATTGCTGAATCAGTGGGAGCCCTGGGCTTGTTTCCCTGCAACAAGATGGTCCTATCGAGGGGTGATGGGAGACACCGATACTTGAAGGGGGTTCCTTATGTCCAGTCTATTCCGTAATTTAGTTTTCGTTGCATTCATTGCAGAAAACTCCGCTTCGCAGAAAGACGTTGGAAATGGAAGCAACGTTTTCAGTGCTTTCGTGGCTATCTCAGGATATTTAGCCTTGACTTTGATCCAGAATGCCAACAGAGATGTTACGTCAAACATACTTTTCAGCCCGCCGTAATTTGCAAGCTCGAGGAGTTGATCTCCTTCCCGCGCTGACATGGATGACGCGCGCATAATGACTTCGCGTGCGTAATGGCTCAAAAGTGACTGTGACAGGGAATGAGGAAAGGTGCAATTGACTCATATCGCCAAATCATATCGTTTCCTCGCGGCCCGGTAGCACATGCTTTGCGGCCTGGTACCGGTCCGCAGCCAGGTGGTTGGGGACCGCTGATGTAATGGAATCTCAGCAAGTTTGTGTTTCCCTGCTGAACCTTCTATGAGCAAACTGGCAGATTTATCTGCAGCAGCTTGTCAGCAAGTTTAACTTCTGCAAATTTGGATACCTGAGCATCCAAGACCCACAGTTGTTTGCAATTCCAGCTTTAATGCTGGATGTTTGCTGTGAACTGATAGCACTTACCTACAAGATTCAGCCCAATATTTTTCAAACATTGTGGAACAGAAAGCAATGAATTGTTACATGTAATAAGTTGTAATAAATTTAAATTAATGTAAAGCCTTTCTTAATCTATCACAGCAAAAAAGGTTTTGGCATTACATAGATTTTAGTAATTGTGTCCCTCAGTTAATTTTTAAACTCACAGTAACAGCAACATTTCAATCAGAGCAGTACTAACAGATTTCGTAACTTGAATATACAGTATATACAGATCCTTCTATTCATTCTGTCTTTAACTACCAAGTATGATTTAAATTCCATCTTTTCTCTGTAGAATGGCAACACTTGACACAATAAACCAACAATCACAAGAGTTGTTCATCTTAATGCATGTAGTAGGAACTAAAATTGAAATGCATCCATTACAAAAATGCTTTCAGTTACTTGACATCACTTTGACCCTCACTGCCTACCCAGCAATTTCTTCTATTACAAAGCAGCTAATCCATTTTAAAAGATCTAAAAAGATGCAATGATGTGCCCTAAAACCAGACATAATGCACATAAGGAATTGATTCCAGCAGAATTTTAAAATTCAATTTATCAATCAAGTATTACTTGATACAATTATTCCTAAATGGCACTAACATTTTAATATTACCACCGCATATTTTACCAATTGCCGTTGATAAAATAAAACTTATAATATAATGCAAACATAAAGAGCTTATGGGAAAAAAACCTTTGTTACTTGAATATGAAAAGGATGGTACATGATTACGTGAAACATTTACTTTATGCTTTTAGAAATTTGCCTTACAATTCGGAATTAGTTTCCACATATACAGTACATGTTTCTTCATTCTCTGAAATGCAGATCTAATACTTCATGAGGTGTGTACGCTTGAATATTCAGAAGTGTTAAAGTTCCACTAAAGAACACTGAGATCTGTGCTAAATTTAGTAATTGTCAGTCAATGATAGATAGTGAAAGAAATTCAAAGATAGGTAAAATTACAGAAATGCCTATCACATGGACAGGGACTGATTTAGGGATAATCAGCACGGCTTTGTGCATGGTAGGTTGTATCTAACCAAACATAGAGTTTTTTGAGGATGTTACTAGGAAGGTTGACGGAGGCAAAGCAGTAGATGTTGCCTACATAGACTTCAGCAAGAAATCTGATAAGGTCCTGCATGGGAGGTTGGTCAAGAAGGTTCAGTGGCTTGGCATTCAAGACAAGTTAGTAAATTGGATTAGATATTGGCTTTGTGAGAGAAGTCAGAGAATAGTAGTATATGGTTGCCTGTCTGACTGGAGGCCTGTGACTAGTGGAGTGCAGCAGGGATCAGTGCTGGGTCTGTTGTTTGTCATCTGTATCAATGATTTGGATGATAGTATGGTAAACTGGATAAGCAAATCTACAGATGACACCAAGATTGGGGGTGTAGTGGACAGCGAGGAAGACTATCATAGCTTGCAGTAGGATCTGAACAAGCTGGGAAAATGGGCTGAAAAATGGCAGATGGAATTTAATGCAGTCAAGTGTGAGGTGTTGGAAGGACCAACCAAGGTAGATCTAACACAGTGAGCGATAGGGCACTGCGGAGTGCAGTAAAACAAAGGGATCTGGGAAGAGAGGTCCATTAATTCATTGAAAGTGGCATCACAGTTAGATAGGGTCAGAAAGAAAGATTTTGGCACATTGCCCTCAATAGATCAAAGTATTGAGTATAGGAATTCGGATGCTATGTTGAAGTTGTATAAGATGTTTGGAGTATTGGTTACCTACCTGCAGGAAATAAGATTGAAAGAATACAGAGAAAATTTACAAGGATGTTGCCAGGATTGGAGTAATTAAAGAAAGATAGAATAGGTTAGAACTTTATTCCATGGAAAATGGAAGATTGAGGGGAGATTTGTTACAGATATACAAAATTATAGAGGGTATAGATAGGGTAAATGTTAGTAGACTTTATCCACTGAGATTGGGTGAGACTACAACTAAAGGTCATCGGTTAAGGTGAAAAGCTAAATACTTAAGGGGAACATGAGGTGAAACTTCTTTACTCAGAGGGTGGTGAGAGTGTGCCAGTACAAGTGGTAGATGCTATTTTGATTTCAAGGTTCCAGAGAAGTTTGGATGGGAACATGGGGAATGGAGGGCTACGGTCCGGGTGCAGGTCAATGGGACTAGACTATGTAAATGTTTCGGCACTGACTAGGTGGGCTGAAGCGCCTGTTTCTTTGCTGTATTTCTCTATGACTCTATATTTTAATAATAATGAGGGGGAATAGGGATCAATAATTACTACTTCAATTATAAGGAAAATTATTTTAATAAAAACAATAAAAAGATTCAGTAAAATTTCAAAGATGATACAAAATCATATAAGGTAAATATGGAGGCAATATTTGCGTCCTGTAAAACTGAAGAGTAGTCCAATAGAGCTATGGTTAGGAACACAATCATCTGCACTTTCTCCAAGTTGCACACCATCCTAAGTCAGAAATACATCACCATCCTTAATCATTGCTGGGTCTAAATCCTGAAACTCTACTCAATAACACTGTGGTGTATCTTCACCAGAAGGAGTGTCACTGTTTATGAAGGCAGGTCACCAGACCTTCTCCAAGGCAATAATTGCTGGACTTGACAGTAATACCCTGATTCAGAAAATTTAATGAAAATTAGCAAGAGCTCCACTTCTGTTGTTAAGATGAAAAGAAGGGCACTACTGAGGTAGTTGAAGACTGTTGCATCTAAAACTCTGCCCTGAGCAGACTTGTAGATGCCACAACCACAAACACTTTAGCCCATGCAAGATCATCTCCATGCATTGTAATATTTTCCTTTGACGTCCACAGTGGTCCTTGACGTCACAGCTCAGCAATCTGAGTCATTAACACAATTTCTCTCTCCAGAAATTCTACCTAACCATCTGAATAATTTTATCATTCACAACTAGATATTGCAAAACTCCAAAGCTTCAATCTCACCTTTTGGATGGGCTCTTTCCATTAAATGTTATTTAGAAAATTTATCTCTTTTTATTACAGTTTTAACAGGTCAACGTACTTTTACTTCTAGTTTCTACATACTCTTTCCTGAGCAACTAATGAAATGTGCTATCAGAGACCAACAAACTAACCAATTATATGAAATCATGTGTTTCTTGTGGCACTACATCCATGCCATTGAGGTTTGACTCCTTGTTTTTATTTCAGAATCTAGCTTCTCCAGCTGCTGCTTCCTGATGTGCTTGGTGAGCACTCAGTTCTTTGTAGGTGGAGGACCTTATTTCTTCTCTCTGGCTTGACCATCAATGCCTACCAAATCAAATTATGAAGAAAGAGAGTGGCTGCTTGTCCTAGGCATCCTGATTCTGGTATGGCTTCAACTTCTGGTCAGAAATGGCCTTTTCTTTGAGAACTGGAGGCTGATTTTAATAATTGGTGAACAGGACAGGTGCTAGCCACTCTTTGAAAAAGGAACTTACTTTATGCACCGAAGGAATATATAGCATATTTGTACTGACAGACGGCCAGTACATGCTGCACCGGAACAAACAGGAGTGTATTAATCATGCATGATTATTTCACCACCTATTTTCCACCCATGCCCAATTAAGGCACACTCTTAAGATTAAATGTTACACAGATTAGGCACTTTATACAAATTTATGAAATTTAGGCATTGCAGGCACATATTATTAATTTTGCCACTGAATTCAGAAACAATTTGCATCCACAAAATTCACAAAACAAAGAGCATCTGTTGTGAATTTGTTTTCTACACAAATCCCCTCTTTAATATGTTGCCTCTATCGTTACTGGATAGCACTAGATTTGCTGAGTGCCTGTAAATGTCAAATATAAATATAGTCTTGTACTGTACCCTATTCCAGTGGGAATAGACTAGCAGATGCAAGACTCCAAGTGGCATATCCTGAAGCAATTACTTACTCACATTTTGAATTGAAATCCAAACTGCAAACAATTACAAGGTTTTATGGTGTAAAGATGAACGTATAATGACTGTTTCCCTTACAGACACAACACAGTCAGAGGAGTACGATCTTTACTTTAGAAATAATGATGTGGTCCTACAGGGTCTAAGAGTGCAACGATGATATGCAATCCATATTTTATAGACATTATATCCACTGAGGAAACTTGAGATACAAAATTAGCGAAGTAATTTAAAATCCTGAAGGAACTATAACAGAACATCCTTTCAGTTGGCGTGTTTGGTGAAAACACAAGTCTAATCAATATTTTATTGTAGTTGATTTGCTATGCTGCTGGAAGGCAACTGTTTAATAAGGGAACATCTCAAGGTAATAGTTACATTGTTTCAGGACAGGAACGTGTAATAAAAGTAACACTGCTTGAAATCCAAAGTAACACACACAAAATGCCGGAGGAACTTAGCAGGCCAGGCAGCGTCTACGGAAAAGAGTACAGTTGACATTTTGAGCCAAGATCCTTCATCAGAACTGGAAAGCAAGGGGAGAAGTCAGAGTAAGAAGGTGGGGGTGGGGGGGGGGAGGAGGAAGAACTATAAGGTGTTAGGTTATAGGTGAAAGCAGGAGAGGGGGAAGGGTGAAGTAAAGAGCTGAGAGGTTGATTGGTGAAAGAGATAAAGGGCTTGAGAAGGGGGAACCTGAAAGGAGAGGACAGAAGACCATTGAAGAAAGGGAAGGGGGAGGAGCACCAGAGGGAGGTAGTGGGTGGGTAAGATAAGATGAGAGATGGAAACAAGAATGGGGAATGGTGAAGACGAGCAGTTACTGGAAGTTCAAGAAATCGATGTTCATGCCATCAGATTGGAGGCTACCCAGACGGAATATAAGGTGTTGCTCTGCTAACCTGAATGTGGCCTCATCCTGGCAGTAGAGAAGGCCATGGACTAACATGTTGGAATGAGAGTGGGAAGTAGAATTGAAATGGGTAGCCACTGGGAGATCTTGCTTTTTGTGGCGGCCAGAGCAAAGATGGTTGATGAAATGGTTTCCCAATATACGTCAGGTCTCACCGCTACACAGGAGGCCACACTGGGAGCACCATATACAGTATATGACCCCAACAGATTCACAGGTGAAGTGTTGCCTCACCTGGAAGGACTCTTTAGGGCCCTGAATGGTAGTGAGGGAGGAGGTGCGACACCTGCTCTGCTTGCAAGAATGAGTACCAGGAGGGAGATTAGTGGAGAGGGTTGAGTGATCAAGGGAGCAATCCCTGCAAAAAGTAGAAAGTGGCCTCCTTTACTGTCACAATGAGATCACACACAGCTTGGAGGAGCAACACCTTATATTCTGTCTGCGCAGCCTCCACCTGATGGTATGAAGATCGATTTCTTGAACACCTAGTAGTTGCTCCCACCTCCTCTCTTTCACCATTCCGCGTTCCTGTTTCCCTCTCTCACATAATCTCCTTACCTGCCCATCACCTCCCTCTGGTGTTCCTCTCCCTTCCCATTCTTCTGTGATCTTCTGTCCTCTCCTGTCAGATTCTCCCTTCTCCAACCCTTTCTCTCTTTCACCAATCAACTTCCCAGCTCTTTACTTCACCTCTTCCCCTCTCCCAGTTTTACCCCCCATGTACCACCATGTAGTTCTTCCTCCCTCCCCCCACCTTCTTACTCTGACTTCTCCCCTCCTTTTCAGTCCTGATAAAGGGTCTCGGCCTGAAACGTCGACTGTTTACTCTTTTCAATAGATGCTGCCTGGCCTGCTGAGTTCTTCCAGCACTTTGTGTGTGTGGCTTTGCATTTCCAGCATCTGCAGATTTTCTCATACATATAATAAAATATTTTCATAATTTATTTACTGAATAAGATATCTTTATTGCATGATAGAGAGTATAATTTATGAAATAAATAGACAAAATAAATAATGGCAAACAGGAACTTACAGTGGGCCTTTGAAAATCAAAGACATATTTCCCTACATGTCCTACCTTGTCTCTGTGCACCCTGATTCAATGGCAACACAAGTCAGGGAGTACATGTGATTTGCAGTCTATGATTTTTCACTGACCAGCTGAATTCTGGCCATTACAAAAGCAGAACATGGCAAGTAGCTTGGCTGTGCAGAGCACAAAATGATAAAATGCCCACATTTAATCCTCAGTTGCTGTGCTTTCCATTTTCTCTTCTGATTTTCAAGGTGCAGAAACTTCTTCCATGGAGACACAAGAGACTACATGCTGGAACCTGCAGCAACAGTCTGCTGGAGGAACTCGGTGAGTTGAGCAGGATCTGTGGGAGGCTCATCCATCTGTTGCTGCAACCCTACACTTGTAGCATTCCCCTTTATGATACCAAAGGATTTCAGTCCAGTCAAGACAGCACTTTTATTTTTACTTTCCAAATAGTTATTGTCACAATTTTTTCACGTTAGTAAATTTTATTCCATTTGCCAGATTTTTACCCATCTATTTAACATCCCTCTTTGTATCTTTCTTATGTCCTCTTATCATATGAGGAGTGTTTCATGGCTCTGGGCCTCTGCTCACTGGAATTCATTAGTATGAGTGAGAATCTCATTGAAATCTATCAGATGTTCAAAGGCCTCGATAGAGTGCATGTGGGGATGATGCTTCCTATGGTATGGAGATCTAGGATCAGGGGACACAGCCTCACAGTGATGAGGAGATTTCTTTAGCCAGACAGTAGTGAATCCGTGGAATTCATTACTACAGGTGGCTGTGGAGGCCAAGTCATTGGATATATTTAAGGCAGAGGTTGATAGATTCCTGGTTAGTCGGGGCATGAAAGGATATGGGGAGAAGGCAGGAGTTTGGAGCTGAGAGAGAAATAGATCAGCCATGATGAAATGGTGGGGCAGACTTGATGGGCCAAATGGCCTAATACTGCTTCTATATCTTATGGTTTCTTCACGGATTACTTTCCTATACTGTATATCTTTGTGTCATTAACAAATTGATCCCTCCATTCAATTTATTAAAATTGTGACCAGTTGAGGCTCCATCACCACTCCCTGTGGCACTCCACTCATCTTCATGAAGCATTTTCTGCACATTTTCTGCTAGTTCATCAGCCAACTTTCTATTCATGACAATTTGCTGTATTATATATATATAATACAGGCATTTGATATGTGCGAATCAAAGGTTATTGCAGAACATAAGATTTTGTGGTACAGCAAATTGTCATGAATAGAAAGTTGGCGTTATATATTTACTTCACCCACTGGTTCTCCCCTATCCATAGGTTGTTATAAAAATGATTTGCTGCAGTCTTCTGTATTTGTAATGAAGCAGACACTGAGATGATCAGTAACAGAGGGAAGGTGAGATGGAAAGAAGGTACAGTAGTCTGGTTGTTTCTGACCACTTCAGTGAAAAAGGGATACCTAACACCATCTCTTCTTTCTTTTCTCACTCTACTTTTCTTCATACTCTGAGTTGCTGACAATGTCTAACCCTGCATTATTGCCAGATAATAGAGTGCAAAACAAGAAAACACAAATTTGTGACCAGAGTATGCAGTATACTGCAAATCCCTTTCAGAGTTGTGCAGACGTTGCTTTAAGGGTATTAATAAATAGGTTCAATTAGGTTGTGGCGAGCAGCGTGGCTCTTATTCCATGAGCATTCTTCTCTAGTGTTTAAGTTTTGGAATAGAATCATGCCAAATAAAGACATTTGGGTCTGGCATGGTGGTTGAAAAACAGAGGGCACAGAACACTGTTGCAGAATAAAAGAGCAACTGATGCTGTTCATATATCGAGCATTGACTGCTCAATCAGCCTATGGCCACAGACCAACTGGACATCCAAAGAATAAAATCACTTGTACTTTTGTACAATGTTAAGTCCTCATGGGGCTCCTGAAAGGCAATGTGAGGGCAGCTGATAGTTCAGATTTTGTAATCTTCGTGAATTCACATACCTACATGTTCTGACTGCTATCCTGAAGGGCAGCCTTCATAAACTCCATGATGCAGAAATGTGCTGCAGACTGTGAGATGTTGCCAACATTGCCAGCATCGCCTGAGTAGATATAATTTCTTCTATAAAAAATTATATCCACAGTAATCAATTTGGTTCTGGCTCAGTTCCATTGCTGCATTTGTGGCCACAGGAAGTGGCATATCTCCAGTATTATTTGGAGATGTTTCTTTCAACTTCTCCATGGAGAAAATTATGGACCGTCTAGGAAAGTAAAACATTTCCTGGAACATGATATAATGGAGAGCAAGGAAAATTACTGATCTACATGCAAAATTATTTTCTTAAAAGGAAAATGTCCAAAATGACTTTAATTAATAGAACAATGACTGTATCCTGGTTCAGGTTGTAATGAGGAAAAAGAATCCAATATCAAGTTAGTATGTGGATTGTGAAATTGTCCACAATTTTATTATCATGGGCCTGTTATCTTTTAATGCACATGATCAATCTCAAACTGCCTTGTTTAATGAAGACAAACCAGTTTTCTTTAGACTTAAATATTATTTTTTTAAATTTATGATGCCAGGTGTGAGCTGCGAAAGTTATAGCCTGTACATGAATTCCTTATAACTACAAAACAGAATCCATCTTAACTATCAACCAGAGAAGAGCTGGAACTATCTGAAATAACAAATTTAAACCCAGAAAGGGATCAAAGACAGGACTGCAACTCAATTGGAATATTTGCAATTACTTTCACCTTTACCATTCCCAAACTTGTCTCACCCCTACAAAATACTCTTGCACTGACAAAGTGGTTGGTTAATTTTTTACCTGCTTAGTGACATCACTTATCCATGGTGCCACATCTTGTCCATCGCACCAGCCATTTCTGCCATAGAGCCATGTACCATGTTCATTTGGGATCACACCTTCTGAAACCTTGTCAGCGCAACCAAGAGAAGTGCCTAGATGCAACATATTAGATATTTAATTTTTGTGCATTGTGTGAAAAAATATGCTTTATAAATCAGATTTGTTACAAGTGGTGTGTATTTCATCACAAATGCCTGCAGAAGAGCTTTAATATGTATTGAAAATGTTAGAGGAGAAGAAGTATGATGCACAATGGTGGAATATTGAATTCCGTTTATCTCAGTTAGGGATTTTGACAGAGAAAAATCAAGTCCAATCATACAAATACAATTTCCACCATCAATGACACAGACAGATTCATATGAACAAAAAGGCTGGTTGCACTTTTCCTTATTCTAATTTTTCCTTCTTAAATAAGTTGAATTTTGAAAACAAATTAAGTCTGTGAGAAAAGGTAAGGGAAAGAAAGAAAAAGTTGCACTTCCTAAACATCTTTCTTATGCTTAGGACATTGCTAAACAGCTTACAGCTATTGAAGTAGTACAACTATTATAGTATGGTCACTGTTGGAGGCCTGCCTCAGAGATGAGGAAGCTCCTTTGTGCAGTGTAACCTTTTATATAGAAACCAATGAGACAATTACTAGATAATGGGCAAATCCCCTATTGCCCTGAAATTACTTGCCTCCTGCCCCTATTCTGCACTGTTTGTTCCAGCATGCACACAGTGCAATTTCCCAGCAGAAACCTGGCTTTCAGCACTCTAGGGCAGCTGAGTGTATAAGAAAGCAGTCACTGCAGGCAGATGGATGACTGCACTCACAGATGCACTTCGTCATTTAGTTATTTCCGCTACTCCAAACCCAAAAGATGTCAAAACTGTGTGGTTAATGCAGTTGATTGTTTGTGTTGGTCTTTGATACTTAAAAGTTTAATAAAACTTAAGAGCACATTAAGTCATGATTTTTTAAAAACCAAAAGCATTATTATTACATTTTGAAAACAAAACACTTTATTAAGTAAAAACAATTTCAAACAAGAGAAATCCTTACAAAGTTAATGACCATCATCAATATAGACATCATTAACATTTCGGGGCCACTACCAACCAGAAAATAAATGGAACAACAATTACCAACAGTAGGAGAATTTCATGAGTTGCCTATTTTCTTACTCTTTTAAACTTCATCATCCATCCAGCTGAAATCAAGAAAGGGATGAACAATCACCACTTCTGTCAATTGTTGCACCATGACAGCTCAGAATGGTTCTGCTTACTCAGATGCTCCCCTTTTCATTAGACTTAAAACCCATCCTCCATCACTATAGATAAATATGTTTGACCTTTTTATAGGCATCCATTAGTCTCGTGAGACCATGGATTTGTGCCTTGGAAGGTTTCCAGGGTGCAGGCCTGGGCAAGGTTGTATGGAAGACCGGCAGTTGCCCATGCTGCAAGCCTCCCCTCTCCATGCCACCGATGTTGTCCAAGGGAAGGGCACTAGGGCCAATACAGCTTGGCACTGGTGTTGTCGCAGAGCAATGTGTCGTTAAGTGCCTTGCTCAAGGACACAACACGCTGCCTCAGCTGAGGCTGGAACTAGCGACCTTCAGATCACTAGACCAATACCTTAACCACTTGGCCACGTACCAACACAGGACCTACAGGATGCATTGTAGCTTATCATCCAGGTTATCTCAACAGTACCTTACTCACCCGAAGCTCTGAAAAGTACAAAGGATAACAGCAGCAAATTCAGAGTAATAATGAGGATTTCTCCAAATTACAATGCTATCATTTAGATATAATCTGCCTTTCATTCATCATTACTAGTCAAAGTACTGAAAATGTAATTGTTCATGGCAAAAACCAGATCAGTTTAAGAAATAAGTTCACTGCTACCTTCTCTGGATAAATAGAACTGAACAAATAATTTATCTTTAACACATGAACAAGCAAAATATTTGCATTATTTCAGTGACCTCATACATAAGTAAGAATCCCTCACTATTATAATAGAATATTTATTAAACATTTCCAATTTACTGCTGTCTCAGAGATGAGGATATTATTAACATGGAAGTAGTAGAACAGCGATATGCTGTGCCCTCCAAGGTGAGTTTTTTGAAAGTTATATGCATACTAAATGTACTCCTATCTTCATTGATGTTGGAAATCCCAGTATTCATCATACCCCATATACAATATAACAACGTTCCAGTAACCAATGACTGACTATGTTTTATCACTAACTTTAGTTATTTTATGAATCCAGTATAAGATACGGCCTAGACAGATTATTAATTATTCTGAATAAAAATGATTTATATAAACTCTTTAGTATATAGTGATAGGGAAGATAAACTATAACAAATTAAAGAAGGTATTATTCTAGTTTAAAATCCTAACCATCCTCTGGTAGAGCATGCATTTAAATACTCACTCAAACAGAGACAGAGTGGTGCTCTATACTTTCTTTACACTAAATCTTTGAGGAAATTAAGTGCTTTTCTAGCTTCAACCCTAAGCCGATCCAACTTGCATACCATTTAACTTCAATGTAAAATTTTAGCTATTTAAAATAAAAATGTGTATGCTGCAAGAATTTAAGTTTCTCACCAGCATTGTCAAAAGTTCTTGAATTATTAAAAACAGCATTGATAACAAAATGATGCGAAGTGACACAGAACTCTCCACACCCATTCTCATCACTTCCATGACCTGTGATCACAGCATAGAGTTCAACCTGAAATATAATAACATTTATGAGACAGAAGCATTTCCTGAAAATTCAAATGTACACAGCTTACTTATTTATCATTATTGCACAGTGAAATGTATTTGTAATGTGTAATCATATTTATAAAGCATTTTGATATAGCCATTCAAATTTACAGAGATCAATGTGTTTCCATGCTGTTATTACACAGTACAGTATATACTATACTGTAGGTTTATCTCAGAAACGCATTTAAAATGAATATTTTGCACTGATGCCTACTTCAGTACCACTCAAATGTGACCCCATTTTAATTCGTATTGCAGAAAAGAGGGCACATTTGTAAAACTTTAAATAAGTTCTGTCAACAGGGTAATTGCAGAGCAACTCTATATCCCAATTTCAACAGTTTTCATTTATCAGAAATGTAAGTCTTGGTAAATGGTGTTTCTTATGTGAATCAGTCAAATTTCTATTTAAAAGCAGTTCTTCCATTTCACTCTTTTTAACGGACTGTGAAAAGGAAGTCTCACTGGGACACATACATTCCTGTAATCATGATAGTGGAAGGGAGTGGATGTTAACCCTTTTTCAAACAATTATTTTATTTGTCATAGAGCATGACAGCACAGAAGCCAGCCCTTTGGCCCACCTTGTCTCTACCAAACTGTTATTATCCCTAGTTCCAACGACCCACACTTTGTCCATAGCTCTTCATGGCCTTCCCATCCACGTACCTTTCCAAATTTCTCTTAAATGATGCAATCAAATCTGTATTGACCAATTCTGCTACTAGCTCGTTCCATACTCACACCTCCCTCTCAGTGAAGAAGTCCCCTGTCAGGTTCATTTTAAATATTTCACTGTTCATACTTAACCTATGATCTCCAGCTGCAGTCTCACCCAACCTCTGTGGAAAAAGTTTGCTTGCATTTACCCTGTCTCTACCCCTCACAATTTTGTATACCTCCATCAAATCTCCCCTTATTCTCCTACACTCCAAAGAAAAAAAGTCCTAACCTATTTAACCTTTCTCTATAGTTCATGGCTTCAAATCCTGGCAACATCCTCATAAATTTTCAAGATCAAGTTTAATTGCTATTCAACCATACATGATACCCATGAATACAGCCAAATGAAACAGTATTACTCCAGGGCCCAAGTACAAGACACAGTACCAACAGTCATACACAGCACAGGGCAGATTAGCACAGATAAGACAGCAGTAAAATACAGTGACACAAAAGTCCATGTCCCTGAGTCAATGAAGTTGCAGCAGTCTGCAGTCAAATACAATACGGCTCGTCTTCTGCCGACCAAATAATGGGCGGCAGCTTTAACTCCAGCATGGACACCGCGCCACACTGCCTCTGGCACTCCAGTGAATCTGACGCCACCGGCTCTCTAGGGCAGCTGTAAATGGGCAACACCGCAGCTTAAGGCCTGGTCCTCGCTGCGATTGAGGCCACTCTGCTCCCGACAGTCTGTCAATCGGATTTGCAGCATTCCACATACACAATGTCCAACAATGTGAAAGAGTTCTCTGGACACTTTCAACCTTATTGATATCTTTCCTGTAGATAGATGACCAGAAATACACACAATACTACAAATTTTACCTCATCAAAGTTTTGTACAACTTCAACATATCATCCCATTTCCTGTACTCAATACACTGATTTATGAAAACCAATACACCAAAAGCTCTCTTTACGGCCCTATTGACCTGTGACACCAGGGCTCAAGAATGTTCTGAGTTGCATCTTTTTCAATGCAAGGAGTAATATAGGTAAGGCAGATGAGATTAGAGCATACATCAGCACGTGGAATTATGATATTTTAGCCATTAATGAAACTTGGTTGCAGACAGACGGGAATGGAACTCAATGTTCTGCGGTTCCTTTATTTTAGACATGATAGAGGGGAAGGTATTTAAGTGGGAGGAGTGGCATTACTAGTCAGGGAAAATGTCATGACAGTGTTCGGACTTGATATCTACCCATTAGAGGATTTGCCTAATCTTATCCAACTAACTCAAAAACAAAGACCTGACAATGTATGACAGTATTCTTTGCCAAGTTAATTCCCAGGAATCCTTTCAAAAACTACATAGCACACTTAATATTGTCCACTAAGCCAGGCTTCCTATTGGACCAGGTAGATTTGGCTAAGTAATTAATTCTAAAATATTTGCTAAAAAGTAAGTCTGGAAGTCTAGCCTAAGGTCTGACAGTATATTAATGTGTGTGCTTTGCTTCGACATCAAAGGTGACTTTGACTTACAGTAGTGCAATATATCAAGCACCCTTTTAAAGAGAACTTTTGGACTCTTACCACAGACACAGAAGTCTATGAATTCAAGAGCTTCCAGGATTTTCTGCACTTAATTTAGACTGCTTTTGGTGAGGCACCTATGACGTGCATTCTTCGGAAGAAAAATTAAATCAAATTACCAAATGCCTCAAATCTCTCCAATGAGGTTAAAGATACTGAGGAATTGTTTCAAAAAAAAATATTTTCCCATTTTCCTGGCCATCATTCCTTCATCAATACGTACAAGAAAAAAATCAATATGGTCATAAATTATACATAAAAATACTTAGTGAAAATTGACTGTAATTTTTTTTTTGTGCAGCACAGCAGCAACAATTTTCAAAAGTAATGCATTGTGTTCCTAGGTAGCTTTGAAATTGTGTTGGTTAATAATAATCTGCTCAGAGAATTGAAACATTGGAGTTCAAAATAACTTAGAAATGCAGGTTTCATATTTTAGTGGACATAGTCTGAGAAACCTGGTGCAGCGCATTAGTACAAATTGTGGAAATAGCTGGAAATGTGTTGTCACAAGAAATACATGGGACCCAAAGCTGATAATCTAGGGCAGGTAGGTGGAGAACAGTTAACATAGACCTTAAAGTTGTGGGTAGTATTAAGCTGCATGTGGATTAATAACAGCCATCACACTTTCAAAACAAGACAAGAGCAAGTATTTTTGGTGAACATTGCATTACCTTTGTACATATGAGGAAAAAATAATCTATGGCGGGAATGAGGTATCTTAACACTGAACATAATGCCATATACTTTAAAAATACCATCAAAATTTAAGAACTCCTATTTCAGGAAAATTTAATCAATAGGTTGAAGAAAATTAAGAAGGATTAAAGAATTAAGTTCTAAGTGTAGGTAGAATAAAAACAATATGAATCTCTATTGCAATATCTGTTTTGTTGTACAGATATTATTAATTTATAGGGAAATAGGGAAAACAACTGCAAGAAATTCAGGTGCATAAATGTCAGCGGTAGTGTTGTGCTGAAAATATGAATATATATTTTGGTGTTGGAGTTTATTTAACATTTATTATGTTTTAAGAATTCTTAAAGGAAGGTATATTGTGGATCAAAATGCCAATTATTCTATTAGTTTTAAACTGTTGCAATGTGGAAAACTGTAAAATATAGAAAAACAGCAATTTGAAATATCTTAGCATTTCACATATATAGTCTGTTGTTTAAACAACAAATAAACACTGACATAATGAATACTTAATTTAGAATTGGCTCTTGAATATGTTTACTATGGGTGTGAAAATATTGTTCTTCAAAGTGACTCTGAAGTAACAAAAGCAATGAAGTTATGGTAGACACAAGCAATTCTGCAGATGCTGGAAATCCAGAGCAACACACACAAAATGCTGGGAAAATTCAGCAGGTCAGACAGCACCTATGGAGAGGAATAAACAGTCGACGTTTCGGGGTGAGACATCCTGATTAAGGATCTCTGCTTGAAACGTCAAGAGCATCTTCCATCCTATAAATGCTCCCTGACCTACTGAGTTCCTCCACCATTTTTGTGTGAAGTTATGGCAGAGTTAATGCTTTAGTTTCTACGTATGAGCAATGCTGAAAACTAATCTATATCTGTAAGGGTGAGTTCATTTTCATTAAGAAGTGGAAACATGTAAAGATCATGTGGTGGATTACTAAATAAGTGCCTTTTTTGTTTGTCATTGTGAATCAGTTTTGCTGCTTGGAAGGAAATGTACCTAGAGTGAGTTGACACACCACAATGATTCTATTCCAGAATGTACATTTGTCAGTGTTGCTACAGGGGTTCAGTAAAGTAGACTGATTCTTCGTGAAGTTGAAAAATGTTCTCCAATTATGAATACCATTAGGACAGGCTGGGTTGAGGTAGCTGGTATGAGTCATTGCTGCCTCACTGCATATGAAGTAAAGAAAGTATTTCCTGACCTTTAAACAATGGCTCCATTTATTGTAATCAGACTACAATTTATTATTGACTTAATGCAATATTTTCAGCAGTATAACAGAAAGATAGGCAACTACATAATATCACATTGAATTTTGGCGGAAAGCACTATAGATAAATAGCAAGATGATAAAGTCATATTTATATTGTCCATCTGTTTAGCTCACATTAGTCTGTACATGGAAGAAAGCATGCTGAATGAAAACCTATTGTATTTAGTGAGCCAGCTATAGGTTGTATTGGACCCCTAAAAACATGCACTCAAAAGCCAACCATTTAACATCCTGCTCTCCATACAGAAGCTAAAGTTACTGGATCGTGCCAATTGCAAATTCTCTTTTCCTATTTCTACTAATGGTAATCAAACTGCTCTGCCCACAAGCCTTATGTTTAAGTCTTTAAGTCCCCCTGACAGATTCCCAACAGTCTGAGCCTCAGCCTTATGTTGCGGATTTTGAAGTCAGGCAGGAAGACAAAAATGTAATGATGTCCTGCTGTTAAACTTGTCAGGACCTCTGCATCTTTGGCCTCCTCAGGTTTCCTCCAATATCTTTCACTCCCCCTCTATTCCTATTACAGAAGTCATTCCAATTCCCTTCAGGTTTAGCCCCTAAGTATGTATGTCAAAGGGACTGTGAGTCAGTTTCAGTGCCCAGCCTCATCTGCTTAGTAACTATTTGTGAGGAATAGGAAAGCTGAAGAATAGACACACAAAATATGATCCTCTGCCTATTTTGTTTTTCACAATACTTCAAGTTCTAAAGCTTAAGATTGAATAAGTCCTCTTTGACCATTTCAGATATAAAACACTGGATTTACTTTGGATAAAAGGGGATACACAGAAGGGATAATCCTAGTTCACATGGCACACATCTAGGACATGATCTGGCAACTATACGAAACACTGGTTAAGACCACCCCCAGGGTGCCGTGTGCAGTTCTGCTTGCACCACTGGAGGAAAGATGTCATTGCACTGGAAAGAGTGCAGAGTAGGTTCACTGGAATATTGCAGGGATTGGAGAACTTTAATTATGGTAAGCATTTGAATAAGCTGGGTTTGGTTTCTCTGGAGCAAAAGAGACAGAGAAGTAACTGATAGAAATATGTAGAACTTTGAGAGGCAATGATAGAACAGATAGTGAAAATCTTTATTTCCAAAGTAGGGATATCAAATATAAGAGGACATAGGTTAAAGTGAGAGAAAGGAGTTTTGAAGATTACCTTTTTATAGACAGTAGGAACACACTTGCAGAGGAGAAGGTGGAATCAGTTAAAGTTACAATGTGTGAGATGCATTTAGACAGATGTTTAAACATAGAAGGACATGGACCGAATGCAGGCAAATTGGATTAGTGTAGATTGGGGGGGTGGGGGTGAAATGGCTAGCACAGACATGATGGGTCAAAGGGCCATTTTTTGTGCCCTACAACTTGGATTTGTAGATGAAAGGGAGATTGGGCCAAGAAAGCTATTCATATCTTTCATAGCAGATGCAAGATTATTTTAAAAGGTAGACAGTTGTTTTATTAAAATGCAACTATTCTTACAGCTATAAACTAACCTCAACATAGGTGATCAAGCATTGAATCCATTTGGATGCTGAGTGACCACTTAGTACTGAAATCTCTTATTTATGAAAACAAACCATATATTTTATCCCATTTATGAATCCAGTACACTCCTGGTGCACGACTGCAGTCACCCAGAGCTTCTCTTGTATTAAGCAAGCTACATCTGACAATTAGCTAGCAGTTCTGTACAGAAATGCTGGCTAGCTGCAAGTTGTGTCAGTACTCTTCAAGCTTCTGCATAAGTGCACAGCAGTGTGGAAACACAGAGTGCATTGATGGCATTAGCAAAGCTGCTGCTTTACCTCTGCTGCATGTGCAGATTGAACATCCTCTTTGTGAAAGAGAATGAAAAAATGAAATCAAATCATTAGAAAGAGGTGACATAAGATGTTGAATTGTTGTGGATAGAGCTAAGACACTGCAAGGGTAAAAAGACCTTGATGGGAGTAGCATACAGACCCCCAAACAGTAGTAAGGATGTGGTCTACAAATTACAATGGAAGATAGAAAATGCATGTCAAAACAGCAGTGTTACAATAGTCATAGGAGATTTCAATATGCAGGTAGATTGGGAAAATCAGGTTAGTGCTGGATTACAGGAGGGGGAATTTCTACAGTGCCAATGAGATGGCTTTTAGAGCAGCTCATGGTTGAGCCCACCAGAGGATCAGCTATTCTGGATTGGGTATTGTGCAATGAACCAGAATTGATTTGAGAGCTTAAGGTAAAATAGCCTTCAGGGAAAAGTGATCATAATATGATTGAATTCAGCCTGAAATTTGAAAAGCAGCAGCTAGCATCAGGTGTATCACTACAACAGTGGAATAAAGGGAATTACAGTGGCATGAGAGGGGAGTTGCTAGAATTGATTGGAAAAGAACACTGGCAGGGATGATGGCAGAGCAGCAATGGCTGGAATTTCTGGAAGCAATACGGAAGGCACAAGATCATACATCCAAAAGAGGAAGAAGTATTCTAAAGGAAAGATTGACACCACCATGGCTAACAAGAGAAGTCAAAGCTAACATAAAAGCCAAAGGGAGGGCATGTTAGAGGGTTGGGAAGCTTTAAAAATTAAACATAATGCAGCTAAAAAAAACATTAAGGTAAAGATGGAATATGACAGTCAGAGAGCCAATAATATTAAAGAGGATTCCAAAAGAGTCTTCAGATACATAAAGTGTGAAAGAGGGGTGAGAGGGATATTGGACCATTGGGAAACAACACTGGAGAGTTAGAAAACGGAGACAACGAAATGGAGGCATAACTGAATAAGTATTTTGCATTAGTATTCACTGTGGAAGACACTAGTAGTATGGTGGAAGTTCCAGGAGTCAGGGAACATGAAGTGTGTAAAGTTGCCATAACTAGAGAGAAGGTTCTTGGGAAACTGAAAAGTCTGAAGGTAGGTAAGTCACCTAGACCAGATGGTGCACCCACCAGAGTTCCGAAAGAGTTGGCTGAAGAGATCATAGAGGGATTAGTAATGATCTTTCAAGAATCACTAGATGCTGGAATGGTTCCGGAAGACTGGAAAATTGCAAGTGTCACTCTACTCTTCAAGAAGGTAGAGAGGCAGCAGAAAGGAAACTGTAGGCTCTACCGCAAAGTGTGAATGGAGGGTTCCCATGAGAAGCTTTTGCAACACAGGCTAGGTTAAGGGTAATTCAAACCACAACATCTAATCCTCCAATATGGGAATAACGGGTTCAATGTGTGAATTAATAATATATTCTTAGCCACTGTATCTGTTCATATTGAATTCTATAAAATATCACATCCTGAGAGAAGCAATCACAAATTTAAAGACATTTTTGATATTAAAAATGGCTAAAGTGGAGAAATAAAAATGATAATAAAATACGAAGGCTTTCTCTGAAGAAGCATCTCTAAAATCAGTAAAATTAGGCAATTAATAGGTTAATTTTTTTGTAATTATTGAGAGCTGCAGAACTGAAATCTATATCACCAAGTATTAATCATTAGCTCTTAGCCCACCTCACGTCTTTGTTGAAATGAGCTTATATCAATTTATTACTTAATATATTTTATTGGTGGTGACAACTTTGTGAGGGAGTATGACAATCAACCTTTGACTGCTACATCACTGGTTAATTGAAGTGAAGTAAATGCTGCCGAATAAAATTTATTATGCTGTTAACTTATTTTTACTTGTAAAATGAATATAGAAAATTAACAAGAAAGAAATTTAAACAATGGGTATGTGTAGTAAAAAAGGCAGTAGTCAATGAGCTGCTTTGAGCAATTACTTGCTCAGGCGGACTGTGGTAATCCATTATTACCAATTTTATACCACACCAAGAGTGAAAATTACCCCAGCTATGGGAACAGAACTACATAATTAATAATATATTTCTTTAAAAATTAATAACTCCATCTAATTTTGAAATTGTGTATCCTTATTTTGTTCTGTTTATTTTGTTCTTGTCTAAGTCTTGCCCGATGAATATGTGAACTCAGAAAGGGCTGTTATTCAGTTCAGTGTTGACGCTAGAATTTTGGGATGGAACAAATGAAACAAAAGCCTGATTTAATTATTCTTAACCTTCTTGCTTAGGTGAGAAGACCCATTCTTAATGGTATATACAAGCAAAAACAATGGAACGCTTTGGAATTCCCTCATTTTTTCTATAACTTAAAAAAACAATCTATGAATATAGAGAGGATGCAGCAAGATATGAAAATAAGGGTACATGCATTCCATCAAGACTGGATACTATTGGCTCCCAAAAATGCATTGATGTGTTGAGTTAGCATTGACTGGGAGAGATCTTCACTCTTTACTTTTGTCTGAAGTAGTTTCCCAATTTATTTTCCGAATGTAGTGCAGTGCCCAGAACAGTACACGTATACAAGAATAAGTAAGAGCCCACATTGTCACAAGTATACCTACTTCATGCAAATGATTTGCTGCAAAGATTTCAATGGTTGGCAATATTCGTCCATAGCTCCAGCTTTCCTGCATATTTTAGCATGTTTCTCATTTAGAGGAGATACTAATCCAAAATAAAAGTGAAATGAAGCGGGCAAACAAAACAAACCATTAAGGAAAGTGGCTCTAAAGTCAGACTCAACATGATGAATATAAAATCATTAAACTACAGATTAAAAGCTACAGCACTCTACTGTGGTTCTGAGATAATACTGCGTTAGTGAAGGTTGTGTCTTTTGAAAAAAATTCTAAAGGCTACTCTGCCTTCTCAGATGGATGTAAAATATCCCATGGTACCATTTCAAGACGTACATCACTAAATCAACAATAAACAGATTATCAAGATACTCACTCATTGCTGTTTCTGTCTCATGTTGAGAAAAGTGCCATACAAATGCAAAATGGTTCTTTCAGTAATCTGGCTACAGAAAACAGCGTAGGGTAAAAGGTAGATGGACAAAGAGTGGAAAACAGTCTTCCACAACAATCAATCTTGGAACCATTCTTATACAGAAAGAGCATGGAATTCAAAATCAAAACAATAATTCCAGCTGCACAAGACATTAGTTAGACCGTATTTGAAGTATTCTCTGCAGTTCTGATTGCCATACTTTACGAAGGATAAGGTCAAAAGGCTGTAGAAAAGATTCACAAGGATGCAGTGAGACTGGAGAGCTTTAGTATTGAACAGAAACTAGTTACTGTAGCTTGGAGCAACACACATAAAAGTTGCTGCTGAACGCAGCAGGCCAGGCAGCATCTCTAGCAAGAGGTACAGTCGATGTTTTGGGCTGAGACCCTTTGTCAGGACTAATTGAAAGAAGAGCTAGTAAGAGATTTGAAAGTGGGAGGGGGAGGGAGAGATCCAAAATGATAGGAGAAGACAGGAGTGGGAGGGATGGAGCCAAGAGCTGGACATGTGATTGGCAAAAGGGATATGAGAGGATCATGGGACAGGAGGCCTAGGGAGAAAGAAAGGGGGAGGGGTGAAGCCCAGAGGATGGGCAAGGAGTATAGTGAGAGGGACAGAGGGAGAAAAAGGAGAGAGAGAAAAAGAATATATATATAATAAATAACGGATGGGGTACGAGGGGGAGGAGGGGCATTAACGGAATTAGAGAAGTCAATGTTTATGCCATTAGGTTGGAGGCTACCCAGACGGAATATGAGGTGTTGTTCCTCCAACCTGAGTGTGGCTTCATCTTGACCACTGTGTGGCCACTGGGAGATCCTGCTTTCTCTGGCAGATACAGCGTAGGTGTTCAGCGAAATGGTCTCGCGTATATATAGAAGGCCACATCGGGAGCACTGGACGCAGTATATCACCCCAGCCGACTCACAGGTGAAGTGTCGCCTCACCTGGAAGGACTTTCTGGGGCCTTGAATGGTAGTGAGGTAGGAAGTGTAAAGGCATGTGTAGCACTTGTTCTGCTTAGAAGGATAAGTGCCAGGAGGGAGATCGGTGGGGAGGGATGGGGGGGACAAATGGACAAGGGAGTCGCGTAGGGAGCGATCGCTGCGGAAAGCGGGGGGGGGGAGCGGAGGGAGAGATGTGCTTAGTGGTGGGATCCCGTTGGAGGTGGCGGAAGTTACAGAGAATTATATGTTGGACCCGGAGGCTGGTGGGGTCGTAGGTGAGGACCAGGGGAACCCTATTCCTAGTGGGGTGGCGGGACGATGGGGTGAGAGCAGATGTGCGTGAAATGGAAGAGATGCATTTGAGAGCAGAGTTGATGGTGGAGGAAGGGAAGCCCCTTTCTTTAAATAAGGAGGACACCTCCTTCGTCCTGGAATGAAAAGCCTCATCCTGAGAGCAGATGCGGCGGAGATGGAGGAATTGCGAGAGGGGATGGCATTTTTGCAAGAGACAGGGTGAGAGGAGGAATAGTCCAGATAGCTGTGAGAGTCCGTAGGCTTATAGTAGACATCAGTAGATAAGCTGTCTCCAAAGATAGGGACAGAAAGATCTAGAAAAGGGGAGGGAGGTGTCCCTCCCGTCTCATGATACTCCGTAGGCCTCCCGTCCCATGACCTCCCTAGGCCTCCCGTCCCATGATCCTCTCATATCCCTTTTGCCAATCACCTGTCCAGCTCTTGGCTCCATCCCTCCCCCTCCTGTCTTCTCCTATCATTTTGGATCTCCCCTTCCCCCTCCCACTTTCAAATCTCTTACTAGCTCTTCTTTCAGTTAGTCCTGACGAAGGGTCTCGGCCCGAAACATCGACTGTACCCTTTTCTAGAGATGCTGCCTGGCCTGCTGCGTTCACCAGCAACTTTTATGTGTGTTGCCTGAAATTCCAGCATCTGCAGATTTCCTTGTGTTTACTGTAGCTTGGGACGGTTCTCCCTGCGGCAACGGGGGTAGACAGGTGACTATGTCTAGGTTTTTAAAATCATGTGGTGTATTGATAGGAGAGGTGGTCACTGTCTTTTTGCAAGATAAAGGGAGTCTAAAACAAGAGGACATGGGTTTAAGGTGACTGGGGATTTGTTTTTTACACAAAGGGTGATGTGCATAAGGAACAAGTTGTCAGGAAGTGGTTCAGATGGATACAATTACAAAATTGAACAGGCATTCGGACAGGTACAAGGATAGGAAAGTTTAGAGGATATGGGCAAATTCAGGCAAAAATGGAAGTAACTCAGGTAGGCACCTAGGCTAGCATGGACAGGTTTGGCCAAAAGGTTTCTTTCTGTGCTGCACAAATCAAAGACTCTATAGCATCAAATATATGGCATACTTAAATAAGACATTAATAAATGTAGAAAGGGCATGTAATGGTGAATGAAGTAGAAAGCAATGTGCCAATATTGATGCCCATTGTTGCCTAAAATGGCTACAACTTGTTTACTATTGGATAGTTCACACAGGTTCCACCAAAATATCCATAAACAACTACATGCAAGAGTCGCACTTGGGTCGCATCATTCTGTCGGATTACCTTCCTTAGGAGCGTAAAAACCTTATGGGAGATGAAATATATCAATGCAAAGTGAGAATGCTTTTTGTACAAAGATCATATTTTACTCATTCTTGACAATGTCAACTTGTGACTGTTGTATGCCACAGAGAACTGACATTTAATTCTGGGAAAGACACGTCAAGACTTCACTTAGTTACAGTGCTTTAAACACCTATTTGCTGTACATTGTTGAACCTCCATGTCTGATCTCCATCTCTTCTGACTGCTTTATGGTCGACCATTGGAAGGAGGGAAAATGTGACTCTGCTATAAGTTATAACGGAGCTACAGGATATGTTGATACATAGATGGACAGCATATATTGAGAATGATTGAGGAGAAGCAAGCATAGTATAAGGATGACATGTGTTCTCTCTCCCTCTCTGCAAGTGTATCAGCTTGCACGAATGGAACGTTCAAGAAGTGAGATTTGTGCCTGTTTACGCTTCTTGATTGGAAAACCTGAATGTTATGCTAATGGGTATTTGCTTTAAATGCTCTGACAGGCGCACGGCACAAATGTTTGGGTTATTATGAGCTACTGGGTTACTGGGCATCCCACCCCTTTCACAACAAAGTCACAAGTTTACATAACAGTTCTTATTTTAATACAACAGAAATGAAACAAAATGATTTATCATTGAGCTATTGAGTATAACAATGAGAAAGAGGTCACTTAGTTAAAGTACTCCAAACATTTGAGTTAATAAATCTGACTAGATACCATATTTACATACAGCTGACACATATCACCACAGTTAAATACAAACCTTCCTGGTTGAGGGGGGCACAGTAAATTTAATAGGCTTATACTTCCTGTTGTAATTAATGTTGAAAGTGCCACCATTGAAGAGCCGCAGTAATTGAAAAGGGTGCAGTGCTGAACTGTAGCCTAGAAGACAAAAATCATATACATTTTATCAAAGTACGTAGAACTTGGATTCCCATTACCTAGAACCAGGATAAGTAATGCAATGTTGTCAAGAATATTCATTAATAATGTATTGCAATATGTAATGTAACATCTTGGAACACCTGGACAACAACAGTACCCACGTCAGGCTGCTGTCTATTGATTACAGCTCAGCATTCAACACCATCATCTCCTCAGTACTAACCAGCAAGCTTCAAAACCTGGGCTTCTGTACCTCCCTCTGCAAATGGATCCTTGATTTCCTCATTGGGAGATCACAGTCAGTACAGATTGGAAATAATATTTTCACCTTGCTGTAAATCAACACAGGTGCACCTCAAGAATGTGTGCTTAGCGCATTGCTCTCCTCTCACTACACCCATGACTGAGTGGCTAGGCCCAGCTCAAGCGCTATCTATGAATTTGCCTATGACACAACAGTTGTTGGTAGGATCTCAGATAGTGACGAGGAGGCGTACAGGAGTGAGATAGCTCAGATGGTTGAGTGACCATAAACCGTAAGACATAAGAGCAAGATTAGGCCATTCAGCCCATCAAGTCTTCTCCACCATTCCATTATGGCTGATTTATTATTCCTCTTAACTCCATTCTCTTGCCTGAGTGGTGTCACACCAAAATCTTGCACTCAATGTCAGTAAGGCCAAGGAATTGACTGCAGACTTCAGGAAATTGAAATCAGGAGAACACATAGCAGTTTTCATCAAGGAGTCAGTAATGGAAAGGGTAGCAGCTTCAGGTTCCTGGGTGTCAACATCTCCGAAGTTTTATCCTTTGGCCAACATAATGATGTAATTTTCAGTTTCAGGTAACTCGCACCCCCTGGTATGAGCCATCGCCGCTCTTGTAAAAAAGCACTGGCTGTCTACTCTATCTGTGTTTCTTATAATCTAATACACCTTTATCAATTTGCCTCTCACCTTCCTTTGCTCCAAAGAAAGAAGTCCAAGCTTGCTCAACCTTTCCTTGTATAAAATGCTCTTAAATCCAGACAGTATTCTGGTAAATCTCCTCGGCATCCTTTCTAATGCTTCCACATACATAATCAGCTGACCAGAACTGAACACAATACTCCATTTGTTGTTTAACAAGATTTTTATAGTGCAGCAACATTACCTCACGTCTTTTAAACCCAATATCTGAACTAATGAAGACCTCCTTGACCACTATAACAACTTGCGTGACAACTTTGTGGGATCTATGTATGTTGTTCATAGGTCCCTATATTCTTGCACACTGCTTAGAATCCTGCTATTAACCTTATACTTAGCCTTCAAGTTTGATCTTTCAAAGTGTATCACTTCACACTTCTCCAGACGGAATTCCATCTGCAGCTACTCAGCCCAGCTCTGCATCCTGGCTATGTCCTCTTGTAACCTACAACAACCTTCTGCACTACCCATAACACCACTAACCTTCTGCAAACTTACTAACCCAACCTTCTACTTCGTCATCCAAGACATTTATATAAAAAAAATCCCAAAGAGCAGGGATTCCAGAACAGATAACTGTGAAGTTATTGTTCACTAACTTCCAGACAGAATTCACTCCATCTACTACCACCCTTCTGCCTTCTGTAGGCTAGCTAATTCCACACAGCCAAGTTTCCACGGATCCCATGGCGTATACCTTCTGGATGAGTTTTCCACAAGGAATCTTGTTCAATGCCTTAGTACAATCCATGTACACCACATCCAACTGCTCTACCTTCATCAATTTTGTTTTATTTGGGTTCTCCAATTACTCTTATTTGTTTTTGTTTATTGTGACTTACTTATTTAATTAACTGAATCTAAAACCCCCATCTGCTATCCTAGATTTGTATTGATGTCTCCAAGGTGTAAGAAATAAGAACAATTGTCCTTTGGCTTTTTGAGCCTGCTCTGCCATTCATCAAGCCATGGTTGACTTTCCACCTGAATGCCATTTTTCAACACTACTCTCATACTGTGTAGTTTGATTTCCTCAATGGCCAGAAATCATTAAAATTTACGATGAATGACAGAACCTCCACATCCCTTTGGGATAAGGAACATCAAAGGCTTGTCACACTCTTGATGTTGAAACTTCTCTTTATCCCTGTTCTAAATGGCCTGGAAATAGTTCTTAACTTGTTGAAAAGTGGTGTTTAATTACTTGGATAAGCACTCAGTGAGCATTTAAAATCACATAAAATTGACATCTTTCCAGTCAATGGCTTGTGATTTTATTCTCATTTACTAATAGACAGTAATCATCTCCAGGACGTTCATGCAACCTAGCAGGTCAGGCAGCATCTATGGAAAAGAGTACAGTCAACGTTTCAGGCCAAGACCCTCCATCAGGACTGGAGAAAAAAAGCTTTAAGGAGTCAGAGTTAGAAGCAGGTGGAGGGGAGGAAGAAACACAAGATGATAGGTGGAATCCAGAGGGGGTGTGAGGTAAAGAGCTGGGAAATTGACTGGTGAAAGAGATACAGGGCTGAAGAAGGGGGAATCTGATAGGAGAGGACAGAAGGCCATGGAAGAAAGGAATAGGGGGAGGAGCACCAGAGCGAGGTGATGGGCAGATAAGCAGAAAAGGTGAGAGAAGAAAATGGGAATGGGGAATGGGAGGGGGCAGCTCATTACCAGAAATTTGAGAAATCGATGAAGGCTACTCATACGGAATATAAGGTATTGCTTCTACAACCTGACTGCGGCCTCATTATGACAGTAGAGGAGGCCATGGACTGACATGTTGGAATGGGAATGGGAAGTGGAATTAAAATGGGTGGCCACTGGGAGGTCCCGCATTTTCTGGCAGATGGAGTGAGTGAAGCACAGTCACAATCTACGTCGGGTCTCACTGATACACAGGAGGACACACCGGAGCAGCGGATACAGTAGATGACCCCAACAGACTCACAGGTAAAGTGTCCTCTCATCTGGAAGGACTGTTTGGACCCCTGAAAGATAGTGAGGAAGGAGGTGTAGTGGCAGGTGTAGCATTTGTTCTACTTACAAGGATAAGTACCAGGAGGGAGATCAGTGGAGAGGGACGAATAGACAAGGGAGTCGCACGGGGAACAATCCCTGCGGAAAGCAGAAAGCTGGGTGGTTGGGAGAGAGATGTGCTTGGTGGTAGGATCCTTTTGGAGATGGCAGAAGTTATGAAGAATTATATGCTGGACACGGAGGCTGGTGGGGTGGTAGGTGAGGACAAGAGGAAGCCTATCCTTGGTGGTGTAGCAGTAGGGGGATGGGATGAGGGCAGATGTGTTCAAAATGGACGAGATATGGTTGAGGAGAGCGTTGATGGTGGATGAAGGGAAACCCCTTCCTTACAAGGAGGAGGACACCTCCTTCATTCGGGAATGAAAAGTGTCATCCTGAGAGCAGATGCAGCAGAGATTTAGCTTAGGAGACCCCTTTGCCGAGCATCTACGCTCTGTTAATCCAGTGTGGCCTCCTGCATATCGGTGAGTCTTGGTTTAGATTGGGAGACTGCTTCGATGAGCACTTACACTCCGTCTGCCAGAAAAAGAGGGACCTCCCAGTGGCCACCCATTTTAATTCCCATTCCGAGGTGACAATCCATGGCCTCGTCCACTGTCATGATGAGGCCATGCTCAGATTGCAGGAGCAATACCTTATATTCCGTATGAGCAGCCTCCATCCTGATGGCATGAACATCAAAACCCTCCTTCACCATTCCCCATTCCCATTTCCTTCTCTCACCTTTTCTGCTTACCTGCCCATCACCTCCCTCTGGTGCTCCCCCCCCCTTTTCTGTCTTCCATGGCCTTCTGTCCTCTCCTATCAGATTCCCCCTTCTCCAGCCCTGTATCTCTTTCAACAGTCAACTTCCCTGCTCTTTACTTCACCCTTTCCCCCTCCCGATTTCACCTATCATCTTGTGTTTCTTCCTCCCCTCCAACTTCTAAATCGGACTCCTCAAATCTTTATTTCTCTAGTCCTGATGAAAGGTCTCGCCCCGAAACATCGACTATACCCTTTTCCATAGATGCTGCCTGACCTGACTGACCTTTGGCTCGTACAGGAGAGTGAGGAGATAATTGCTCAGAGTTACTGGGAAGTAGTCACCCCGAAGTTGCAGGAGGCGAGAAGCTGGGTGACTATCAGGAGAAATGGAAATGTGAATAGGCAGTTAGCACAGAGCACCCCTGTTGCCATTCCCCTCAATAATAAGTATACCGCTGTTCTGGGGGATGACTTTCCAGAGGAATGCCATGGTGACCAGGTTACTGGACCGAGCATAGGTACATGGTGCAGAAGGGGAAGAGGGAGAAGAGGGGAGCGGTCGTGACAGGGAATTCAATAGTCAGAGGAACAGACAGGAGATTCCGTGGATGCGAACGGGACACCCGAATAGTATGTTGCTTCTCAGGTGCCAGGGTCAGGGATGTCTTGGCTCTCATCCACAGCATATTGGAGGGGGAGGGGGGAGAGCAGCTGGATGTCTTGATACATATTGGTACCAATGACATAGGAAGGAAAAGCAATGAGCTCCTGAAGAGAGAATTTAGAGAGCCAGGCAGAAAGCTGAGAAGCAGGACCACCAGGGCAGTAATTTCTGGATTGCTGCCTATGTCACGTGCCAGTGAGGGTAGAAACAGGATGAATTGGCAAATGAATGTGTGGCTGAGAAGCTGGTGCAGGGGGCAGGGCTTCAGTTCTTGGATAATTGGAATCTCTTCTGGGGGAGGTATGACCCCATTCAAAAATGACAGGTTGCACCTGAATCCGAGAGGAAACAATATTCCCGTGGGCAGATTTGTTAGAGCTGTTGGATAGGGTATAAACTAATTTGGCAGAGAGTTGGGATGAACTTGTTGCACTTTTACAGATTGTTGGGTACGATGTTGTGGTCATCACTGAATCGTGTGTGAATGATGGTTGTAGTTGGGAGCTGAATGTCCAAGGTTACACCTTGTATCGGAGGGACAGGAAGGTCGGCAGAGGAGGTGACCTGGCTTTGCTGGTAAAGAATGGCATCAAATAGATGAGAAGGTGTTTAATCCTTGTGGATTGAGTTAAGAAACTGCAAGGGTAAAAGGACCCTGATGGTAGTTATATGCAGGCCTCCCAACACTAACTGAGATATAGACCACAGATTGCAACAGGAAATAGAAAAGGCATGTCAAAAGGGCAATGTTATGCTAGTCATGGGAGATTTCAACCTGCAGGTCGATTGGGAAAGTCAGGATGGAAATGGATCCCAAGAGAGTGAGTTTGTTGAATGTCTATGAGATGGCTTTTTAGAGCAGTTTGTCATTGAGCCTACTAGAGGATCAGCTAATCTGGATTGGGTGCTATGTAATGAACCAGAGGTCATTAGGGAGCTTAAAGTAAAAGATCCCTTGGGAAGTAATGATCACAATACGATTGAGTTTAACTTGAAATTTCATAGAGAGAAAGTAAAGTCTGATGTAGCAGTATTTCAGTGGAGTAAAGGAAATTACAGTGGTATGAGAGAGGACTTGGCCAAAGTAAATTGGAAGGAGATGCTGGCAGGGATGACAGCAGAGCAGTATGGCGTGAGTTTCTGAGAAAAATGAGGAAGGTGCAGAATAGATGTACTGTATTCCAAAAAGAGAGAAATATTTAAATGGCAAAATAGTACAACCATGGCTGACAAGGGATGTCAAAGCTAATGTGAAAACAAAAGAGAGGACATACAACAAAGCAAAAATTAGTGGGAAGACAGAGGGTTGGGAAGCTTTTAAAACCCTACAGAGAGAAACTAGAAGAATCATTTGGAGGAAAAAGATGAAATATGAAAGCAAGCTGGCAAACAATTTCAAAGTGGATAGTTAGAGCTTTTTCAAGTATGTAAAAAATAAAAAAAAAATGAGAGCGGATACAGGACTGCTAGAAAATGAGACCGGAGAAATAATAATCAGGGACAAGGAGATAGCTGATGAACTAAATGAGTATTTTGCATTAATCTTCACTGTGGAAGACATTAGTAGTGTGCCAGATGTTGAAGGATGCAAGCGAAGAGAAGTGAGTGCAGTTACAATTACAAGGGAGAAGGAGCTCAAGAAGCTGAAAGACCTAAAGGTACATAAGTCACCCGGACCAGATGAACTGCACCCTAGGGTTCTGAAAGTGGTAGTGGTACAGTTTGTCGAGGCATTAGAAATGAACTTTCAAAAATCATTGGACTCTGGCATGGTGACAGAGGACTAGAAAATTGCAAATGTCACTCCACTCTTTAAAAAAGGAGAAAGGCAGCAGAAAGGAAATTATAGACCAGTTAGCCTGATCTCAATGGTTAGTAAGATATTGCAGTCAGTTGTTAAGGATGAGGTTATAGAATACTTGGTGTCACAGGTGAAGACAGGACAAAGTCAAAATGGTTTCCTTAACAGAAAATCATGCCTGTTGGAATTGTTTGAGAAGATTACATATAGGATAAATAAAGGGGATGCAGTGGATGTTGTATATTTGGACTTTCAGAAGGCCTTTGACAAGGTGACACACGAGGCTGCTTACCAGATTAAGAGCCCATGGTATTTCAGGAAAGTTACTGGCATGATTAGAGCATTAGCTGATTGCTAGGAGGCAGTGAGTGGGAATAAAAGGACCCTTTTCCGGTTGGCTGCCAGTAACTAGTGGTGTTCCGCAGGGATCACTGTTGGGACTGCTTCTTTTTATGCTGTATATCAATAATTTAGATAATGGAATAGAAGGCTTTGTGCCAAGTTTGTAGATGATACGAAGATTGGTGGAGGGGCAGTTGTGTTGAGGAAACAGGTAGGATGCAGAAGGACTTAGACAGACTTGGAGAATGGGCAAGAAAGTGGCAGATGAAATACAATGTTGGAAAATGCATGGTCAGGCACTTTGGTAGTAGAAATCAATATGCGGACTATTTTCTAAATGGGAGAAAATCCAAAAATCTGAGATGCAAAGGGACTTGGGAGTCCTTGTGAGAACACCCTGAAGGTTAGCCTGCAGGTAGAGTTCGTGGTGAGGAAGGCAAATACCATGTTAGCATTCATTTCCAGAGGTCTGGAATGAAGAGCAGGGATGTGACGCTGAGGGTTTACAAGGCACATGAGTATTGTGAACAGTTTTGGGCTCCTCATCTAAGAAAAGATGTGCTGGCATTGGAGAGGGTTCAAAGAAAGTTCACAAGGATAATTCTAGGAATGAAAAGGTTATCATATGAGGAACGTTTGGTAGCCCTGTGTCTGTACTTGCTGGAATTTAGAAGGCTGAGGCGGGGTCTCATTGAAACCTTTCGAATGTTGAAAGGCCTAGACAGAGGAGATGTGGAAAGGATGCTTCTCATGGTGGAGGAGCCTAGGACAAGAGGGCAAAGCCTCAGGATACAGGGGTATTCATTTAAAACAGAGATGCAGAGAGATTTCTTTACCCAGAGGGTGGTGAATTTGTAGAATTTATTACCGCAGTCAGCTGTGGAGGCCAGATCGTTGGGGGTATTTAAGGTAGAGCTAGATAGGTTCTTGATTGGACACGGCAATCAAAGGTTATGGGGAGAAGGCTGGGGAGTGGGGCTGAGGAGGGGAAAATTAGATCAGCCATGATTGAATGGTGGAGCAAACTCGATGGGCCAAATGGCCTAATTCTGCTCCAACGTCTTATGGTCTCTTAGGGACTAAAGAGACAATCTGTGCATGGTGCTGAGGGGTGTTGGTGAGGTCCTAATTGAATACTTGCTACCTGTATCCACCAAGAACAAGGGCATGGAGAAATCAAAAGTTCAGGTTTGATGACATTAATTGTCTGTACTGTATAGCTATTAAGAAGGGGGAGGTATAGATATCCTGAGATGCATAAGGGTGGAATAATCCCCAGGGACAGATGAGATCCATCACACAATGCTATAGGAAACAAGGGAGCTTAATGGAGATTTTTGCTTCATAGTTTATCACAGGCAAGGTACCAGAATACTGGAGAATAGCTAATGGCATTCCTTTATTTAGGAAGGTTAGCAGGCATAATGACTACAGGCTGGAGAGTATTATGTTGGTGATAGGGAAACTACTGTAGAAAATTCAAAGCAACAGGGAATTCTTGCCTCACTAACTTGATAGTTTTTTCTTCAGGAAGTAACAAGGGGATTTATGAGGCTGGCTGCAGATATTGTCTAGATGGACTTTAATAAGGCATTTGATAAGGTTACACATGGAAGGTTGGTTCAGAATGTAAGTGCATGGGATCCAAGGTGGGCTGGCCACTTAGACCCCGAATTGGCTTGGTGGTAAAGAGGCAGTAGTGGAAGAGTAATATTCTGATTAGAACTCTGTGTACTGGGGGATCAGTGCTATGGCCATTGCTGTTTGTGAAATATATTAATGATCTGGCTATGAATGTAGAAGGTATGATTAGCAAGTTTGTGGATTACACGAGAATTAGTGAGGCAGTAGTAGCTGGGCACTAAGGACTATTGGTGAGGAGAACGACTAGGCATTGAAGTCCGTAGTTCCCTGAAGGTGACAGTATGGGTCGCTAGGGTGATGAAAACATCACATGCTATGCTTGCTTGCACAGAATTTAAGAGTTGGAACATTATGCTACAACTTTACAAACACCAGTTCAGCTACACTTGTACAGTTCGTTTTGCCACTCTATAAGAATGATGTCATGATGCAGAGGAATTCACCAGGCCGGATTCTGGAATGGAGCACTAAGGTACGAAGGTAGACTGGATAGACTGTGGCAGAGGAGACTAAGTGGGTCACCTGATTGGAATATATAAGGCATTGTTTGGGTCGATATTCAAAATATTTTTCTCTTGGTCGGAGTATCAAAAATAAAGGTAATAGGTTTAAGGTGAGTGGAAGGAGGTTTTAATGAGCATCTGAAGGCAAGTTTGTTTTCACATAGTGTGGTTGATATCTGAACATATTGCTAGAGGGAATGGTGGAATTAGATACAATCATAACACTTGAGACATTTAGACAGGTCCTTGAATAACAAGACATTGAAGGATATAGTTTTAACGTGGGCAAAAGAGATACGTTATTAGGCCAAAGGTCAGTGTGGATGTATGGAGTTAAGAGATCATTTCTCTGCTGTATGACACTATTATTATGTTTTGCCTAATACAGATTATTGACAAATAACAATAATCCAAAAGTTGACATGGAATGTTTAGTTTGTAACCGATGTAATATTACATATACTGTGCTTCCTAACAATATTCATAGCCATGTCCTTTGGCTCCAATACACATGTGCTTTAACAATATTGTTGGCATGATCAGGAGTAAAACAGAAGTGTTGTAAATAGGAAAGAACCACATCAAATAGAGATTTATTTCTTTCATAGAGAAAATGATGGAAACTGTTGGGAAGGCAGAATAACTTGGTGGTGGCATCAAGGTCCAGCTTTCATAAATTAATCAAGAGTGATTCATGAAATAAAGAAGCTCTGAGGTGGAAGGAAAAGCTGCATGAAACCTTACCTTTAGTCATAAAAGGGGGGAGGAGGAGAAGAAGTGAGAACAGAAGAGTGGAAAATAGTGGGAGTGACTCAAAGGCCCTTTCAGCTTGAGTGAGCATGAATCACTGGTTGAGGAAGAAGAAAGATATATCAAAACTACTCAGAAAATTGCACTCAGAATATCTGTAGTTGGAATGGAGAAACTGGGAGAATGGAATGGGGTCTTTACAGTAATTAAATGCAAGGAGGTGAAGGATTAAATATTAACTGGCACAACTGCCATGCTCGTTTTTTGCAAAATAAAGGGACACTTCACTGCAAGATCATCTAATCTGCATGTGCATGGGAATATCACACCACCCATGTAATGCTCAATTATAAGACATTAAAATAGTGAATGTGCTGAACATGTACGGAAAGGATTTCTTGCATCTGTTAAATTCTCCAATAGACTGACATGATTTCTACCCTTGCATCTAGTGGTAGTCCCTCAGTTATGTCCATATATTATCCAAGTATACCAATTAAAATTATATACCAATGTATTTTTCCACCAACCTCAAAGATAAATAATCTCTATACATATATATATTGCAGCATGTGCCGATATGTTGTTGAAAATACCTAGATGCTTATTTTAATTGGCATTATTTCAGAAAATGCAGAACTACTGAAAAAAATATGAACATTGTACCACCTATCATCTGACTACAACTGAGCTCTCACGAGGTTTTAGCACAGTTTTAGTTTTAGATTTGCCATAAATGGTCACCCGGTTTCCATTTGGCAAGCTATGATACAGTATACATAGAATACATTTTTACTTGAAATTGCTTTTTGTCAACTGTATGATTTTCAAAACTTTTACATATTGTGAATAATTCAGAAATACATATTTTATTGCCTTAAGAACAAAAGGATTTTTTGAGATGCCCTTGATTTTGTCATACATTATTTGTAATATGAGTCAATGTTTACTGTAAACTACCGGAGACAGAAACAGCTCTTACACTTTAATGCTTACCGTCAGAAATATGGAAAAAAAATCTTTTATGCTCATTTTAAAAGCACTAAAGTTAGCAATAAAACAATTACACTTCAGAGCAATCAACACTGCAGAACTGAGATTGGTATTATTTTACCTTAGATAGCTGCAGTTATCTAAAAAAAATTGCAACACAGGATCCGTATTGATTCCCAGTGGGGGTAGTACTGCACCCCAAGGGGGCGACAGTGTGTCCTAAGGGGGTCTTAGGGAAAATAGAAGTCATTGGAGGGCATTCAAGATTCTTGGGGGAGGGGCAGTAAGTGGCACCCTAACTTGAGGCACAAGACCTGACCGACCTTGTTAACTTGCTGCCATTGTCAACTTCTGATAGGGATTCCCAGTTTGTGTTATTTTTTTAAATTTTAATTTAGCCCTGTTAATGATGGATAAATACAAACAGCACAATCTCTATGAGTCTGAAAGTGGCGAAGGCTTGAATTCTAATGCTGCTAAGAAACAGAAACTACAGAAAGTGCATCAATACAATATTACACACCTGAGTGTAGTTTTATTCCATTGCCATCAGATCAGCAACACCCCATGTGTCATACTTGTAATACTGTACTGTCTAATAAAGCCATGAAACCATCAAGATTGCAGGAACACTTCCGTAAGAGACACCCTGAAAAGACTACTTATGGTATTACTCAGTTCCAGAAGAAGCATTTGAAAAGCTTTGCACACTCAAGTCATTTGCCAAGAAAGCTAAAAATGACCTTGATAGTGGTCTCATTGCTTCTTACAACATTTCCAAAATGATAGCAAAGTGTGGAAAATCTCATATAATTGGTGAAAGATTAATAATGCCCGCTGTATCAGAAGTGCTCACCACCGTTCTCAAAGTGGATACCAGTATTTTAAAATCAATTCCTCTGAGTAAATAACTCTGTAGCTTGTTGTATTGACAAAATGAATGAAGACATTGGGTATCAACTATACACCTCTAACAAAATCGCCTCTCATCCTCCTTTGATCCAAAGAGACAAACCCCAGCATGCTTAACCATTCCTCATAAGACATGCTCTCTCATCCAGGAAACACTTTGTTAAATCTCCTCTGCACCCAGTCTAAACTTTCCATATCCTTCGATAATGAGGTCAGTAGAATTGAACACGATACTCCATGTGTGGTCTAACAAGCTTTATACAGGTGCAACATTAACTCACAGTTTTTGAACTCTCAAGAGTCCTGTCTGGTCCTTGCTACCTATATTTCCTTCTTCCTCTTGACTAGAGGTTCCTCTTCTCTTGTCTACCATGGTTCTTTCTCTCTTTCACCCTTCCCCTGCCTCAATAGGATGAAACTAACCAAAATCTCATACAAGTGCTTCCCCAAACAACCTCCACATATCCGTTGTACAATTTCCTGAGAATATCTGTTCCCAAACTACACTCCCAATTTCCTGTCAAATAACATCATAATTCACCCTCACCTTACACTTTCCTACACCATCTGCTCCTATCCCTGTCCAAGTCTATATGTCAGGGAATTGTGATCAAAGTCTCCCAGCAACCTCTCATTCAGCAAAAGCAAAGAGCTGATTATTGGCTACAGGAGGAAGGAGCCAAAGGTACATGAACCACTCCTTATTAGGGATCGGAAGTCAAGAAAATCAGAAAGTTTAAATTCCTTGATGTTACCATATCAGAGGATCCATCCTGTGACCAGTACCTAAGTGTCATCATAAATAAGGCACAACAGAGCAACTAGTTTCTTAGATGCATGCATCAATTCAGCAAGTCATCTAAAATTTTGACTGACTTTTAGTGATGCATGTTGGACAGTGTCCTAATTGGTTGCATCATAGCCCGGTATGGAAACACCAATGCCTGGGAATGAAAAAGCCCTCGCCACTATTGAGTGCTTTTACAAGGAGCACTACCACAAGAAAACAGCATCCATCATTGAAGACTTCCACAATTCGGGCCAGGCTCTCTTCTCGCTACTACCATCAGGTAAGAGGTAAAGAAGCCTTAGGACCCACACCCCTTAGACCACAAGACATACTGTAGGAGGAGAATTTGGCCATTTGGCTTATTGAGTTTGCTCCTTCATTTCATCATGGCTGATTTATCATCCCTCTCAGCCCCATTCTCCTAAACCTTTGATGCCCTTACTAATCAAGAACCTATCAACCTCCGTTCTAAATAAACACAGTGATTAGGCCCCATATTCCCCTATGGCAATGAATTCCACAGATTTGCCATCCTCTGGCTAAAGAAATTCCTCCTTATCTCTGTTCTGAAGAGACATACTTCTATTCTGAGGCTGTGCCTTTGGTCCTAGGCACCCCCACTAGAGGAAACAGCTTCTCTACATGCACTCTAATCTAGGCCTTTCAATATTTGACAGGTTTCAATGAGATTCCCCCCTCATTTTTCTAAATTCTTGTAAGTACAGGCCCAAAGCCATCAAATGTTCCTCATATGTTAACCTTTTCATTCCTGGGATTATTGTTGTGAACCTTCTCCGAACCCTCTCCAATGACAGCACACCCTTTCTTATTTAAGGGATCCAAAACAGCTCACAATACTCTAAGTGCTGTCTGATCAACACCCTATAAAGCCTCAGCATTATAACCTTACCTTTACATTCTAATCCTCTCGAAATGAATGCTAATATTACATTTGCCTTCCTTACCACTGACAACTTGCAGGTTAACCTTTCGGGAATTTGTATGAGGACTCCCAAGTCCATTTGCACCTCTGATTTCTGAATGTTCTCCCCATTTAGAAAATAGTCTACTCCCTTATTCCTTCTAGCAAAGTGTATGACCACACACTTCCCTACACTGTATTCCATCTGCAACTTCTTTGCCAATACTTCTAATCTATCTAAGTCTTTCTGCTTCCTCCACACTACCTACTCCTCCACCTATCTTCATATCATCTACAGATTTGGCCTCAAAGCCATCAATTTCATCATCCAAATCATTTTCCCATTACATTAAAGAAGTGGTCCCAACAACAACCCCTGCAGAACACCACTAGTTACCAGCAGCCAACATAAAAGGCTATTTCCACTCCACCAGTCAGCTAATCTTCTATCCAAGACAGTATCTTTCCCATAATACTATATAGGTTCTTACCATGGTTAGGAGCCATACGTACAGTCAAAGACCTTCTGAAAATCCAAGTAAACAATATCCACTGACTCTCCTTCATCTATCCTGCCTGTTATTCTCTCTAAGAATTCAACAGATTTGTCATGCAAGATCTCCCCTTAAAGAAACCATGCTGATTTTAACTTATTTTATCATGTGCCTCCAAGTACCCCAAAACCTCATCATTAATAATGGTCTCCAACATCTTCCCAACCACTTAGGTCAGGCTAACTACCCTATAGTTACCTTTCTTTTGCCTCTCTTCCTTCTTAAAAAGTGGAGAAGTATTTGCAATTTTCCAGTCCTCTGGAACCATTCTAGAATCTAATGATTGTTGAAAGATCACTACTAATGTCTCCATAATCTCTCCAGTTAAGGAAAAGTTACTACTCTTAAGCCATCTGAACACCATGGATAACTTCACTCCCCTGAACTTTGAAATGATTCCACACTAACAGATTCTCTTTCAAACACTCTACAAGTCATGTTCTCAGTTTGTACAGGCATATATTTTTTATTTGCACAATTTGTTTTCTTTTGCACATTGGTTGTTTGTCAATATTTAGTTACTGTATGAATACTGTAGATTTTCATAAATTCTATTGCATTTCTTTATTTTCCTGTAAATGCCTGCCAAGAAAATGAACCTGAATGTAGTATATGGCCAAGAAAATGAACCTAAATGTAGTATATGGTGATAAATGCATACTTTGGGAATAACTTTCCTTTGACTTTGACAGATGTCACCAGATCAGCTTCATTGCCTCGTACTAAGATGGCTAGTATGGCTTATAGTTGGTCTCTCTATGTATTGTGTCAGGAATTCTTCCTGGACACACCTAACAAAATCCACCCCGTCTAAGCCTTTTGCACTCAGAAAGTGCCAATCAATATCACGGAAGTTGACGTCACCCACGACAACAGCCCTGCTATTTTTGCACCTTTACAAAATCTGCCTACCTATCTGCACCTCAATGACTCTGTTGCTATTGGGCTATAGGATAGCCCCAATAGAGTGATTATCCCTTCCTGTTTCTGACTTCAACCGCCCCCCCCAACTCCACCTCCCTCAGTCCCTCCATGATGTTCTCCCTTTCTGCAGCTATGCTACTATCCCGGAATAGCAATGCCACCCCCTACCTCTTTTACCTCCTTCCCTGTCCCATCTGAAACACTTAAACCCCGGAATATCCAGCAGTCATTCCTGCCCTTATGACAGCCAACTCTCTGCAATTCCCACAACATCATAGAAACATAGAAAACCTACAGCACAGTACAAGCCCTTCAGCCCACAAAGTTGTGCCGCACATGTCCCTACCTTGGGAATTACTAGACATTCCCATAGCCCTCTATTTTTCTAAGCTCCATGCACCTATCCAAAAGTCTATCATATCCGCCTCCAACACCATTGACGGCAGCCCATTCCACAAACTCACCAATCTCTAGGTAAAAAACATACCCCTCACATCTCCTCCGTACCTACTCCCCAGCACCTTAAACCTGTGTCCTCTTGTGGCAACCATTTCAGCCCTGGGAAAAAGCCTCTAACTATCCACACAATCAATGCCTCTCATCATCTTACACACCTCTATCAGCTCACCTCTCACCCTCTGTTGCTCCAAAGAGAAAAGGCCGAGTTTACTCGACCTATTTTCATAAGGCATGCTCCCCAATCCACGCAACATCCTTGTAAATCTTCTCTGCACCCTTTCTATAATTTCCACATCCTTCCCGTAGTGAGGTGACCAGAACTGAGCACAGTACTCCAAGTGGGGTCTGACCAGGGTCTTATATAGCTGCAAACATTACCTCTCGGCTCCTAAGTTCAATTCCACGATTGATGAAGGCCAATATACCGTATGCCTTCTAAACCACAGTCAACCTGTGCAGCTGCTTTGAGCGTCCTATGGACTCTGACCCCAAGATCCCTCTGATCCACCACACTGCCAGGAGTCTCACCATTAGTACTATATTCTGCCATCATATTTGACCTACCAAAATGAACCACTTCACACTTATCCGGATTGAACTCCATCTGCCACTGCTCAGCCCAGTTTTGCATCCTATCAATGTCCCGCTGTAACCTCTAACAGCCCTCCACACTATCCACAACACCCCCAACCTTTGTGTCATCAGCAAACTTACTAACCCATCCCTCCACTTCCTCATCCAGTTCATTTATAAAAATCACGAAGAGTAAGGGTCCCAGAAAAGATCCCTGAGGTACACCACTGGTCACCAATCTCCATACAGAATATGACCTGTCTACAACCACTCTTTGCCTTCTGTGGGCAAGCCAGTTCTGGATCCACAAAGCAATGTCCCCTTGGATCCCGTGCCTCCTTACTTTCCCATAAGCCTTGCATGGGGTACCTTATCAAATGCCTTGCTGAAATCCATATACTGTATCTACTGCTCTTCCTTTATCAATGTGTTTAGTCACATCCTCAAAAAATTCAATCAGGCTCGTAAGGCACGACCTGCCCTTGACAAAGTCATGCTGACTATTCCTAATCATATTATACCTCTCCAAATGTTCATAAATCCTGCCTCTCAGGATCTTCTCCATCAACTTACCAACCACTGAAATAAGACTCACAGGTCTATCATTTCCTGGGCTATCTCTACTCCCTTTCTTGAATAAGGGAACAACATCCGCAACCCTCCAATCCTCCAGAACCTCCCCCATCCTCATTGATGATGCAAAGATCATTGCCAGAGGCTCAGCAATCTCCTCCCTCGTCTCCCACAGTAGCCTGTGACTTATCCAACTTGATGCTTTCCAAAAGCTCCAGCACATTCTCTTTCTTAATATCTACATGCTCAAGCTTTTCAGTCCGCTGCAAGTCATCACTACAATCACCAAGATCTTTTTCCATAGTGAATACTGAAGTAAAGTATTCATTAAGTACTCTGCTATTTCCTCTGGTTCCATGCACCCTTACCCACTGTCACACTCGATTGGTCCTATTCTTTCACATCTTATCCTCTTACTCTTCATATACTTGTAGAATGCCTTGGGGTTTTCCTTAATCCTGCCTGCCAAGGCCTTCTCATGGCCCCTTCTGGCTCTCCTAATTTCCTTCATAAGCTCCTTCCTGGTAGCCTTATAATCTTCTAGATCCCTAACATTACCTAGCTCTCTAAACCTTTTGTAAGTTTTTCTTTTCTTCTTGACTAGATTTATTATAGCTTTTGTACCCTACCATGACTTCCCTGTCTCATTGGAATGTACCTATGCAGAACTCCACACAAATACCCCCTAAACATTTGCCACTTTTCTTCCATACTTTTCCTTGAGAACATCTGTTCCCAATTTATGCTTCCAAGTTCCTGCCCGATACCCTCATAATTCCCCTTACTCCAATTAAATCCTCTTCTAGCTTGTCTGTTCCTATCTCTCTCCAATGCTATTGTAAAGGAGATAGAATTATGATTACTTTCTCCAAAATGCTTTTCCACTGAGAGATCTGACACCTGACCAGGTTCATTTCCCAATACCAAATCACGTACAGTCTCTCCTCTTGTAGGCTTATCTACATATTGTGTCAAGAAACCTTCCTGAACACACCTAACAAACTCCACCCCATCTAAACCCCTTGCTCTAGGGAGATGCCAATCAATATTTGGGAAATTAAAATCTCCCACCACGACAGCTCTGTTATTATTACACCTTTCCAGGATCTGTTTCCCTATCTGCTCTTCAATATCCCTGCTACTATTGGGCGGCCTATAAGAAACACCCAGTAGAGTTATTGACCCCTTCTTGTTCCTACCCTCAACCCACAGAGACTCCGTAGACAATCCCTCCATGACGTCCATCTTTTCTGCAGCCATGACACTATCTCTGATCAACAGTGTCATGCCCCCACCTCTTTTGCCTCCCTCCCTATCCTTTCTGAAACATCTAAAACCCGACACTTGAAGTAACCAATCCTGTCCCTGAGCCATCTAAGTCTCTGTAATGGCCACCACATCATAGCTCCAAGTACTGATCCATGCTCTAAGCTCATCCGCTTTGTTCACAATACTCCTTGCGTTAAAATAGACACATCTCAAACCATCGGTCTGGGCGCGTCCCTTCTCTATCACCTGCCTATCCTCCCTCACTCACTGTCTCCAAGCTTTCTCTATTTGTGAGCTAACCGCCTCTTCCCCAGTCTCTTCAGTTCGGTTCTCACCCAACAGTTCTAGGTTAAACTCTCCCCGGTAGCCTTAGCAAACCTTCCTGCTAGGATATTAGTCCCCCTGGGATTCAAATGCAACCTGTCCTTTTTGTACAGGTCACACCTGCCCCAAAAGAGGTCCCAATGATCTAGAAATCTGAATCCCTGCCCCCTGCTCTAATCCCTCAGCCACGCATTTATCCTCCAGCTCATTCTATTCCTATACTCACTGTCACGTGGTACAGGCAGTAATCCCAAGATGACTACCTTTGTGGTCCTGCTTCTCAACTTCTCAACAATTATAGTTCAATGTACTGACCCATGTTCTCAGTTCATACACCGATATCTATTTATACACTGGAACCAAATTATTTTCAGCCATTCATTGCTCAGCAAGTGCTTTCTTAAAAATGAAACTGATCAGGAACAGTGGTATGAAATATGTAGGTTATGTCTATTGCTATTACTGCTCTATTAATACTCCTCTCAAATGTAATTGCATTATCTTGTGTATGAGTAGTTGAAACTGGATTGAAATAAATAAGAAAAAACCTTATGGAGAAAATAATTCTTGACGTAGCGATGAAATAGGAAAAGTGTACAAAAATACAAAAATGTAAGATTTCAAAACTGTTTCATAGTATCTCACCTTTCTTGCCATACATATTCAGTAAAGTTGATTAGGAGAGGGGTTAATTAGGATGTGATGATTAGGATAAGAAGAGCATATTTGGAATGCATGGTAGTGATAAAAAAACAAGAATATCCACATGGTTGTTGTTCACAGTGACACTTCCTAATCCAAGAGTGCAGGGATTTGAATATATGGATAAGAATACAAATGAAAAGAGCCTGCATTTAGCTGCTGCACTTTCCCACCATAGGAAAAGATCCTGGTAGATTCTTCCTGTACCAACTCTACATTCCTTGATTGTTTCAATATTCAAAAAAAATAAGTCTCACCATCAACAATTTTTCCTTCAGTCTCACCCTCAACAATTTTTTCTTCGGCTCCTCACACTTTTTTCCAGACATGAGGGGTAGCCGTGGGCACCCGCATAGGTCCCAGTTATGCCTGCCTTTTCATTGGCTACGTAGAAGTATCCATATTCCTCTGTAATGCTCCTCAACTCTTCCTCCACTACACTGACAACTGCACTGGGGCTGCTTCATGCACCCATGCTGAGCTCACCTCCACCCTCATCTCCACTGAAATCCCCAAACAGTTCTTCCAGGTGAGGCAACCCTTCAGCTGCGAATCTGCTGAGGTTGCCGTGTGTTCCCAATGAAGCCTCCTCTATGTCGATGAGACCAATCGTAAATTAGAGGACCGCTTTGTTAAACACCTCCACTTCATCCGCCAAAAGCAGAACTTCCCAGTGGCCAAACATTTTAATTCCCATTCCCATTCCTGTTCCGACATGTCGGTCCTTATATTCCATCTTTGTAGCCTCCAACCTGATGGCATGAATACCAATTTCTCCTTCTGGTAAAAAAAAAATTCTCTCCCCCTCCCCTTTTCTTCTAATCCCCAATCTGGCCTCTTATCTGTTCTTACCTGCCTATCACACCCCCCTGGGTCCCCTTCTCCTTCCCTATCTTCTGATTGCCCACTCTCCTCTCCTATCAAATTCCTTCATTTCCAGCCCCTTTACCTTTCCTACCCACCTGGCTTCACCTTCACCTTCTAGCTATCCTCCTTCGCCTCCCTCCACCTCCCTATTCTGGCATCTTCCCCCTTCCTTTCCAGTCCTGAAGAAGGGTCTTGGCCCAAAACATCAACTGTTCATTAATTTCTGTAGGTCTGCTTTAAGCTTCTCTGAACCCTCCTCACACCCACAAACATTGACATACAGTATTGCACTTGATCCTCTCATCCAAATCATTCAGAAAGATTATGAACAACTGGGTTCTGGCACCTAACCCTCTGAGAACTCAACTACAGCCACCTGACACATTAACCATCTCTAGGCTTTCACATATGCTGCTCATCCTATTGCGTTCCTCCAGGAAGTTTGTTTTTTAGCTCTCATGAGTAACTTATTTATTCCTTATCTGTTTTCTGCACATTAAGCAATCCTCAGTCCATGTCGGTATATTACCCCCAGTCCATTTTGCTTGTATTTTGTTTTGTAACCTCTACCCCTTATCGAAGTTGAACTAGTCATTTTTATTTGCTTGGCTATTCTGATATAATGCCTTCATTCTCAGAGCTTGACTGGGCTTTGTCAGTAAATTTTGACAGTTTTATCAATACAGCAATGGTAGAAATATTAACTGTAATAAGTGCTTCTAAAACACTGTAGGCTGAAAATACAGCAGTATATATGAATTTAAGTAAGATTAACAGGAAGTGCTTGCCTACCATGATGAGCAAACAACCTGTTTCCCCACACACAAAGTATAAATTCCTATTTCATTGTAAAATGTTTTATGAAACATCGTCATCTGTTGAAGTGACAACAATGAAAGTGTTTCATTTCAAACACGAGAAAATCTGCAGATATTGGAAACCCAAAGCAACGCACTCAGAATGCTGGAGGTACTTAGCAGGCAGGCAGCATCTATCAAAAAGAGCAAACAATTGACTTGAACGACTGATGAAGTGTCTCAACTGTTTACTCTTTTCTATAGATGCTGCCTGGCCTGCTGAGGTCCTCCAGCAATTTTTGTGTGTTTCATTACAACACCCACACCAAAAATATATAACCATTCCTGTTCATTTATTTTCCTGTAGGTCTGATATTCAAATAGATTAACAAAATATAGTCATTTAAATGTTTTGAAAAAGAGTTCATCGCATTTCTACTCAAGTACTTAATAAAACTAAGCAACATAAACAATTATTTTGAATCCAAAAAGATTTCTATTAAAAAATATCATTTTTAGCATACACCACACATCAACTTAGAGTATCCAAGTCAGTTAAAAATATTTAAGTAATAATTTCACTATTTTGGCAATAACTTCATTTGAAGATTATTTCACTCTAAGTTCAGATTCCATGTCAATTTAAATAACCAAACACATAAATCTTATAGACCACCATGTGACTGATGTAAACCAATCAGACTGAAGGAAATATAATGAATTGAAAATGGACTTCCTCTTTACCTAAACCAACTGTCTACTAATATGACAACTGAAATAAATAAGTATACATATCTAACAAGTCAAGCAGGGATTAAATTTGGATGCAGTGTTGCCAATACAGAACCACAACATGTATCACTTACTTTTTGTGTAAATGTTGTGTTGTCTTCTAACTGACATGATTGTTACGTAAGTGTGCTCTTTGAGTGTCTACATACTCCAACTAGAGCATAAGTAGTTTGCAACACCAAAAGTTATCTTGGACTACATGGAGGTAATGTGCAATGGATCACTTTGCGGCTTTCATTTTACCATACAAAATAAAGTATTGATGACATAAGGTTCTTAGTAGGTTTAGAAAGAAATAGAGCTACACTCTTCCAGCACAGTCTTGGGCCAAAACTGATGACCCAAAAGCATGCAGTGTCATAAGCAATTTAATGACAGTATGTGACTTGTTAAAGCCAGGGAGTTATTTTTCAAATCTATTATCATCTACAGCCTATCCCTAGAAATGAAGGACACCCTAGATATGAATGAACTCTCATAATATTATTCATTTAAAATGTGAAGCACACAGCACATACATACATTCATTTCTATTAATGGTACAATTAACTTCCTCTCTCTTCTCATTTTTATCAATTGTTCTTATTGATGTTGCATGCTTGTACAATGCTGCCAGTACAATGTTATAGAAGTATGATTCCCATAGTCAGTGGGCAGAATTGGACTTGTGGGCAAAATTGACTAATGGACATTTGTAAATCGGAAATAAGAGAAAATCTGCAGATGCTGGAAATCCGAACAACACACACAAGATGCTGGAGGAACTCACCAGGCCAGGCCACATCTAGGAAAAGAGTACAGTCTGTAAATAGGAACCTGCTCAATACCCGGGAACAGTCTTTATACCACTAACCTCATCTACTCAGTTCATACCATTCTTCATTATTCATCTGCCAATAATCTCCAACAAACTCAACTCATAGTTTATCTCATCTTCACACATTATAGCACTCCTGTGAGCCTTCTCCAACAGATCACGCCTTGCACGTCTCCAGATTTTCACCCTTGATAGACACATAAGCTGAACACGCTGCTAGCATTCACTCCCACAATTCTTTATCTTGCCAGAAAATTTCTTCTCAGTTTGAAGGTTCTGTTAATGTAATGCACATTGCTTCTCTTTTCTAACTCCCCTAACCACAACCCAAAAGGGTTCCTCTTTTCATAAACCTAAAAAAATACAAAGGGGAGAGAAGGAACTGCTGCTGATCAGTGAACCTTGGACAAGCTAAATTTGTAAGAGTTGTTTGTACAGTATTGGTCAAAAGAAATTAATCCAGGGGAATAGTGGAGACTAACTGAACCTCACAATTGCACCAATGAGCTCTGTTCCTTCTGCACCAGTTTCATAATTTTCTTCTTACTCTAATTTTTCCTCTTCCTCATTTGGCAAAGTTACATAACCTCCGGCATGCGAAATGAGCGCGTATTAGTTTGTAATGCTCCGCAGTCTGCAGCAGACTACCACTACTCACAATATCCAAATGGACAAATGAAGGTACCTAAAATGCATTTGCTTTGGCTACTTAATATTTCTGATGGACAGCTAGTTTCCAATGCAACTGTCCTTTGATTTCTTCACTGGGGCCGTTCACCACCTGCCAGTATATTTCCTCTGAATCCGTCACATAGTACTTTTTTCTTGAAAACAGCACGAGTGGAATCCTACAGAAGAATAAACCATGGCACCTGCTTGGATATCTTAGTCAGAGAACTCATTATTCTGAAGTTGCAGATACACTAAATATCAATGAATTGGACTTCGTTTTGATTAATGATTACTCTGCATTGAGTTGAGGGTGCCTTTAGCCATGAGCAAAGTATAAACTAGTAAACTAGTATGAACAAGATTAACTAGCATAAAGGATCCAGCAATTCAACAGAATTCAAAAGTACTCTCTAGGGTTCTTCTGTTCATGTACATGTCCAATCTTATTAAAACTCCTAAATGCATTACCTGACAATCATTATGATTAAACTGCCATTGCCCTGCTCACCTTACTACCAGATGATTATTATTATCATCATTCTGTGTCCGGATTGTCCTCCTTATAATCAACAAAAGAAGCAATTTCTATGTCTTCTGCAAACTTAGTAATCGAAGAGCAAGGATCCCAGCACCAATCCCTGTGGTATTCTATTAGTCGCAGGTGTCCAACCACCAAAGCTATCCTGCACCATCATAGTTTATTCCCATCAACAAGCCATTATGAATCCAATTTGACAAATCATTTTGAGGTTAAGGTCAGTTTTGTGGGTTGAGGCACTTTGGGTCAAAATTGCTTTTAAATGAGCATCAGTGGCTACAAAGCTCACTTTAACAATTCCCTTTTACATTGTTTTGGCTGATTTCACATACAATGTGCTAAAAAATTTGGCACATACTCTACTCCAAATATTTTAAGGTGGGACCAAGCAGCTTTTTTGCCTTCTTTTACCAGTGATTATTCAGTTGTGAACATATTGGGATTTAGTTGGGGATAGTAGATCCAATTCAACCATTTTCAATTTCACCAAACAATGCAGCCAGGAAGAAAGATATCAGCCAAGATTTTAATTGTTGGAGATTACACAGAAGTAGCTACCTATCTGTTTAAATCCCAATTTCTTTTTCATAGCCCTGGCAGTGGAGTGGAATCTCTCAAGATCACTGCTTGTATCCAGGAATCCAAAGAAAACCTATTAACAGGATAACTGAGATAGGGATCGTTGTATGTGGAAAGACAGTATTCAGGAAAGGGAATAACTGAGCAATTCTTATAAGGCATAGAAGGAGTCCTGCTGTTCTTAAAAGTAACTTGTGTCCAAAAAAAAGTTCATCTTAGTTTCCTATGGCCATATGCTGTCTGGCTGTTTGCAGTCCATTTGCACTTTAACTTAAGCCTCTAGTATCCAAAACCCAGGAATGGCTTGAACCTAATACAACACAAAATAGGCCATTTGGCCCATGATGTTGTGCTGACCTTTTAACCTACCTCAAAATCAATCTCACACTTTCCTCCCATGTAGCTCTCCATTTTTTTCACCCATGTGCATAACCGATATTCTCTTAAACGTCCCTAATGTATTTGCCTCCACTTTCATTCCTGGCAGTGTGATTCATGCATTTGCCACACTCTGTGTAAAAATCCTATCTCTGAAGTCTCTCCTATACTTTTTCCAATCACCATAAAAGTATGTCCTCTCATATTAGTCATATCACCCTGGGGAAAAGATTAAAAGCCCCAAATTATCGAAGTAAAAGTCCCTGCACTTCCATTGTAGCAGTTGAACTCACATGAACATATGCAAGTTTATTCCTGCTTCACTGCCTCATCTTTCTATACTCATAACTGTCCTCAAAACATCTTTTCTATCTGCTCTGCTAGTTCTTCATACCATCATGTAAATTTAGCTTAGATTGTTATTTAAAAAGGATATATTAAAGCATTTTTGCAAGAGTTGCTGGCATACTGCACCAAATCTGACGGTATACAACAAATAGGTTTAAGTCTAGAAGTGGTAGTCATGTCTGTTCATGCCAATAAAGTAAATATTACACTTCTTTATGGTCCATCCTTTTTAAACACAATAACAACATTAGCAATCATGCCAGTAATGGAAAACAAAATTGTCCTGAAACATTAGTCCTATAAATATCTAAACTTAACCTATAGTAATCAAAAGAAAAAGACAAGATGAGGAAAGTCCTTTCATCTCATCTCACAGTCATCTAACTCCCATTGTGGCATTTAGCTGATTTTAAATTACCTTAGTATTTTGGCTTCTCACAACCTGCCTACAGAGAATAAATAGGAGTGGACCCAATGTGGCAGAAGGCAACTGGTTGAGGTAAATAAATAATATTTTACACCATTTTTCAGTATAGAAGATGATGTTTTGAAATCTCAATAATCTAAGTTGTAGCTGAAGTTCTGGATGGGCTAAAATTTGATTGGTGAAGTACCGTAAATACTAGCCATGTTCAAAGAGATTAAATCACCTGGGTACATACAAGAGTGCTGAGGGAAGTAAGGGTGGAAATTAAAGAGGTCTCAGCTATAATCTTCTAAAAATTTCAGAAGTTCCACCAATCTTCAAAACCAAAACATGGAGGGATAACCTGAATAATGACAAACACTTGGCCTTGGGAGAAGTTTGAGAGGAAAAAATAGACACAAAACTACCTCATGCTTAGATGAGTGTGACTGATTAGAAGACGGCAACATGAATTTGCTAAATATATACTGTGTCCAACTAAGGTGAAGTTTGTTGAGAGAATTTTTTTTTATAGTGACTTCAAAAAGGCCTCCACATCATTGTCATTAGGGTTGAGGATCATAGAATGAAAAAGGGATAAATTGCTAAATAACAAATAGCAAGTGAAAGGTTGATTTTTGGACAGAAAGAAGCATACGGTGGATTTACTTGGGGATTGATACTGGGGCCATTGCTTTCGTTAACGTTTATTTATTTACTTATTCATTTACAAATACAGCGCAGGACAGGCCCTTCCACATGTTTAACATTAGCTGAATCACAGGACAATTTACAATAACCAATTAACCTACCAACTGGTGCATCTTTGGACTGTGGGGGGAAACTGGACCACCGGAGGAAACCCATGCAGTTACGGGGAGAATAAACAAACCCCTTACAGACAGTGCTCAATCTGAAATCTGAACTACCATACCCCAAGCTGTAGCAGTGTCACACTAACCACTATGCTACCATGGTGCCCCATGGCTTGAATTTAGCTGGCTTGAAATTAATGGTTTGAATTTAGGTGTAAATTTTCAAATTTGCAGGCAGCACTAAACAGTCATTGTGAACTGCGAGGAGGATAGTAATAGACCTTAAGGAGATATGGTTGAAATCTGCTGATTGGTGGCAGGGGAAATTTAATGCAGATAACTGTGGGGTCTTAGAATTGGTGGAAAGAATAAAGAAGTAGCAATATAAACTAGAGGACATGAGAATAGAGAAGTCTAGAAGTAATGTATGTATGCATATTTTGATGAAGGGAGCAGGATACAAAGCAATTTAAATATATATGGTATTCTGGGTTTTCCAATGATGACATGGAATATAAGAACAGGGAAGTCAATGATGAATCCCAATAAATCAGCAGTTCAGCCACAACTATTATGTCCAGTTTTGGGCACCAACCTTCAGAAAAGATGTGAAAGCTTTCGTGAAGGTGCAGTTCAGATTTATTAGATTTATTCTAGACCTGAGGGACCTCACTTATGTGAACAGACTTGAGATGCTGGCAATTTCACCAAGGCAAAGAAGTGATTGTGCAGAATTTGATTAGTGGTATTTAAAATTACAATAGACATAGACAAGGTAAAGAAACAATGCTTCCATTAGCGGAAGGGCCAATAAATAGAGAATACAGAATGAAGATAATTAGCAAATGAATCATAAGAAATACAAAAATATTTTTAATATATATAAACATTGCAAGTTGGTAAAGAGTGTAATGCATTGCCTGTAACAATAGTGGAGATGGATTTATTAGGGGGAGTGTTTACAACAGGGTGGTTAAGTGTCTGAAAGAAAAAGAATTGCAAGGTTATCTGGGGAGCATGAGTGAATGGGACAAGCTCATCTGATATTTCGTGGGAAGGTGGAGAGGATCGGTAACTTTAAACTCCTTGGTGTTAACTTGGCAGTTGATCTGTCCTGGGACTAACACATACAGTAAGTGCCATCATAAAGAATGCATAAAAGAGTCTCTATTCTTAGAAGTTTGTGTAGATTCTGCATGTCACCAAAATCTTTGACAAACCTCTATAGATGCAGAGGGGAGAGTATCCCAACAAGTTGCATCATGCCATAGTGTGGAAATGCCAAAACCCAGGAATGAAAAAGGCAACAGAAAGTGGAGGATACATCCCCGTCTATCACAGGCAAGTCCTTCCCCACCACGAAGTACATGTACATGGAGCACTACTACAAGAAAGCGGCATCTATCATCAAAGAATCCCACCATCCAGGCCATGCCCTCTTCTCACTACTACTATCAGCAACAGGCACAGGAACTTTAGGTCCCACACCACCAGGTTCAGGAACAGATACTACTCTACGACCATCAGGCTCCGGAACCAGCATGAATACCTTCAATCACCACTAATCTGAATTGATTCTATGACTTTCAGACTACATCCAAGGATTCTTTACAACTCATGTTCTCATAATTATTTTTATTTGCACAATTTGACTTCTTTTGTACATTAGTTTTTTGTCAGTCTTGGTCTGCTTACGTAGTTTTCATAAAGATCTATATTTTCCTATAAATGCCTGCAAAAAATGAATCTCAAGGTAATATATGGTAACATAGACGTACTTAGAAATAAATTTATTTTGAACGTTGAACCCTTCTATGATTAATATCTCTATATAAATGGAGACCATTCTAAAAACATCTGAAAGGTTTCAATATAAGTAAATTCTCATATTCTGCCGTAATAAAATACTAATGGTGAAGCAAACAGAATAATACATTATTATACATTAATACAATTATACATTAACATATGAATATATTGTATGGATTTTAATATTACAAAAATATTAAAGAGCAAGAAAAGTTGGATTTCTTTCAAAATGGGGGGGGGGGGAGGTTGCGAAATCTCATTGAGACTACTGAATATTGAAAGGCCTAGGTAGAGTGAACGTAGAGAAAATGTTTCCTACAGTAGGGGAGTGTAAGACCAGAGAGCACAGCCTCAGGATAGAAGAATGTCCCTTTAGAACAGATATGAGGATGAATTTATGTAGCCAGAGGGTGGTGAATCTAGAATTTATTGCCACAGACAGCTGTGGAAGTCTAATCATTGTGTATATTTAAAGAGGTTGATGGGTTCTTGATCAGTAAAGGTATCAAAGGTTACAGGGAGAAGGCTGGAAAATGAGGTGGAGAGGGAAAATAAAACAGTCATGACTGAATGGCAGACTCAATGGGCAAACGGCCTAATTCTGCTCCTATGTATTATGGTCTTACGATTGCAATAAATGACAAGGATTTTTTTAAAATTCTTGAAAGGGCATATTATATTAAAGCTGAAATTTTCAGCATTAAAATCTGTTGTCTGTCAGCAATTATTATCATGCCAGCAATAGTTAATATGGCATGCATAAGTACTTGTTGCTTAAAGGGATCAGATGTTGGAAATTGCAGGATGTAGACAATCAGTTTAATCATCATGCATTCTTAAATCATCTTACAACTGTTTCATAAATTCTATGGAACCACAGTAGCGTGAAAAATGTAACCTGTAACAGGAAGCTTTAGGCTTTTATGGATTTTCCTCAAATAAATATAGAAAATAACATTAAAATAACTTTATCCATATTTGAACAGTGCATGCAAACATTGAGCTCCTAAGTTTTTTTACTGTATCATTTTAAATGTATTGTTTTTCTACAATTAAAACAAGTAAGAAGACAAAATTGTTTTACTACTGCAGTCCTCTGACAATTTTGCAATGGTATAAATGAAGGAGGTGGACATACATCTTCACCAAAGGAGGCATAAGGCACTCCTTCCCTCAGCATGCAGGCTGGACTATTTCTGAAGAGTATTGATAATGGCTGGGGTTGCCTGTCTTGTAAAGACAATGTCCAGAAGAAGGCAATGACAAACAACCTCTGTAGAAAAATTTGCTAAGAACAATCATGGTCATGGAAAGACCATGATCACCTACGTCATACAACACAGCACATTATGAACAAACAAATAAAAATTAACAGTAGTATCTCAAAGTGCAATCATAGGGATCCATTGTTAGGAAAGGATATGAAGCAGGCTGCTTCCACAAATACAAGATGAGTTAATTGCCACATCTAGCAATAGATTTCTGATTGGTAAACATCGTAAATACCCCTCAAACGTAGCCTTGTAACAGAATTTAGCACCATAATGACTTTTACAATCAGCTGCAGAGCAATATCTCTGATAAATGCTAGAAAGTAAGATGATGCATTATGTATTAAAGTCAGGCCTGTTTGTCTAGCGTTGTAGATAGAATACACCCAGGCATCATCCAGAAATTCTACAGTACCCTGGAGAGAAATATGCAACAATGGATGCAGTGCATTGCAGAAGAAAGCAACAAGCTTAAGTATATTATCAGAGGAGTTTTTCACTTTTATTAAAGTTCATTTCACAGATTCTCATTTTAACTTGGACAGCTCTACTGGTCAGCCCAAAGGAAGATTTTAGGGAAATCTAGCAGCAGAGAAGCTGTATTGAATCACATGAAAATATGCTTACATAACATTATGGACAATTTGACTAATTGGATACAACATGCAAAATAATAGTGTCCCGCTGGAAGATAAAAAAGGAATCAAAAACATCAAATAAGAGCAAAATGGTTTCAGATTATGTAAGGTATCTGAAACTTCTTGTGTTCAATATAATTAGTGTTCTTATGAAACTTTTCTTCGAATTTACTAATGTTCTATGGTGATGTTCAGTACTTATTTCCCAAGTAGTCAATACTTGTCTCCTCTGCTCAGCTGAGAGATGTTGAACAGATACCTGGTATCTGCCTACTTTTGCTCCTGCTTTTCTTCAGTCTCTTCCTCCATGGTCCTCAGACTCTGGTTTTCCTTGCTGCATTTTCTCTGGCATTATCTGCTGTTTGGTTTGCTGGTTTCTGCAATGTTATATAGTATTGCCACACCTTTGCTCTATATTACAGGGTGATCCTCAAACTAATTCAGGAAATCTAATCTCAATTTTAAAAGATTAAAAACTTTTTCCACACCATTTTTGGTTTCTGATTGGCTGTTGTTGTATCAGTGCTTAGCTGTTGTGACAGCAGTAGGCAGGAACCAGGGAAGTAGAGGATAATCCTTATCCTCCACATTCTACTGGCAGTGCTGGCCTCTAAGAATACCTGGTAGTTCAGACCTTCCTGTAAACATAATGTTGGCCAAGAGGAATTTTCTTCTGATTACCCTTAACCACTTGCATGCTTATGAAGTGGAAACTATTTATGTTGAAGGAAAGGTCTTGGAGAGGGACATGAATTGGAAAAATATAAGTTATGAGCCAAATGCTTGAATGATGCATCTTGGTCAGCATGGGCCAGTTGGGCTGAAGGGCCTAAAACAATGTTCTATAACCATATGAGTCTAAAGCTGGGAGCCCTTATGGGCACACAACTGCAGTCTAATGCTGCAGGCACTTGTAGGAATCGAGCAATACCAGCAAACCTCAGTGCCCTGGATTTCATTCGCTCCTCATTAAAATGAAAGTAGATGAAATCATTCTCTGTGAATACAGTGTTTTCTAACCTCTCTGATGTTTTAGACAGCAGCAAATTGAGAATCAAACTAAGATTTCTATCAGCACTTGGGGAACTCCTGTGATGAGGAAATTAAGTCCACGTGAACTTGACTAGACATCAAAGTGCGGATGAAGAGTTATCCTACAGCACTGAACATTATTGAGTGCCGAGTCTGAAAATTGAAGACCCAGGTTCAATGAGATATCTGAAGTTATGCAAAGAGTTGGCTCTTCACTGATAGGCATGTGTTTGCCACCAGTCCAAAGATCCCTGACCAACCTTGAGTGGTCAGTAATAACTAAATCAATGCCTCCAGTAATGAAATGCTGCCACGATGTCACTACTGAGGCACTCACTGCTTCGGTATCTCAACTACTCAATGTTGGAAGAATTACCCGGTTATTTTTCACAAACTCGGTGAACTTTGGCTGTGTAGGCACAGCCTATATTCAGTAACACATCTATCTAGTATGTTCTCCCAATATCAACAGAATTGAATAGCAAGAGAAAACAAACTAATTGTGTTTTCCTGATGAAGGCTTTCGGCCCAAAACATTGACTGTTCCATAAATGCTGCCTGGCCTGCTGAGTTCCTCTAACATTTTTTATGTATGACCTTCTCTTACTTGTAGCATTTGGAATGGGATAATTTAATGATTGCAATAGATTAAACCTTTGAGCTGCAATTACTTCAGGACGATCAGAAATGGATGTGGTTTGAGTATTTCTTTATGACATAGAGGAGGACATTGAGTCCATACAGGATCACAAAGCAAACTCATTCCATTAATAACTTCCAATGTGACCTATTCCCATCAGCCACTGTCAGATTCTACTACCCATCTACACTAGGGACAATTTACAATGGGCAGTTAATCTAACAACCTGCTCATCTTTGGGACACAAGAGGAAATTTGAACATCCAGATGATGATATCATCACGTGGATATCTGACATCCAGAAAATGTCAGACATGTTAGTGTGAATAATCTACAGGGAAGCCTATTTGAATTTCACAGTTAGTGAAATTGAAACAGGCTTGAAGTGAAAGTTTGTCGTCTGCCCTAGGTAATATTGTTTTCATTAACACAAGCACTAAAGGCATGGATGTTAATTGATCTAATTTCTAGACTTAGTTGGGCAGTCAAGGCCATTTATGAAGAACAAAGTAATTTCCTCTTGTGGTTTCCATAATGCATTTGGAATCACTTGGGTACACAGTTCACTATGTTCCATATATTTAAATTAAGGGAAAAGTAGTAGGATTTGGATGAGATTTCAAGATACAGTACCTTAATAGTTGCCATGAGCCAGTAGTATACAAGTAAAACTGCATTATATTGTGTCACAAAGTAATCATTCATTACAATTGGCAATGGATTTTGAACAATATGAGCAATATCAATTTAAAATTCCTTAACTGAAATTTCAATTAATATACCATTTCAATTTTCAAATATCCATTTTTCTCTTTTTCTCACAGTTGCACTGGGAATCTATGCAAAATCAAAGAATTATCTTGGGTATTGTAGCATTAGCAGCCTCCATTTAAATACTTTGCTCCTCCCAAGATACACTACTTCCTTTAACATGTAAAATAAAAAAGGATAAGGCTCTCTGTATAATTTGCTTTATCTCAAGTAACACATATATTAGACAGAAATAAAATGCAGCTGTTTCCTACCTGTCGATACTTGGTTTTCTTTACCGAATCGAAGGTTTAGTGATGGCTTCCAGGGCATGGCCCATGGCACAGTCTTCATTGTGAACGTGCATTTTGCACCATTAAATAGGGGTAGAAGAGGTGAGACATCTGTTAACCAATGGCCAATGCGTCTGTAATTATAAATTGGAAAGATATGCATAACTTCTTAAGCAAAGGGAAAAAGGGGATAGGAGAAAGAAACTAAAAGGCTAACTATATAAGGATTGTATATAGTGGATTATGGTTAATTGGGACACATCACAATCAGTAAACTTTGGCACAATTAGCCAAAGTTTCATGGAACTAGTTAAAAAGGTATATAAAAGACAACTTGCAATTTAACTGACTAATAAAATGTATTAAAATGAAACAGAAAAATATTAGAAAACTATCAATACTACTACAGTACTATAAAACTATTATTAGTTACTAATAGTTATCGATGGAGAAATTTGTCCAGTGTACGCTGCGTATTCTTTTGATTGATTGTAAATGAACAAAATCAGTGCAGACACCTAGTGCAGATAATGTACTGCCTTCATACAATGCTTTTGACAATTCTATCATCCAAATCTTCATTTTCATTGTAACATTCAATATGAACCTCAATACCTTCAAATTCTTTGTACTTCCGAACTTGTTGAAGTAGTGAAATCATTTTAATTTCATTCACTTCCTAACTTGTTGAAGTAGTGAAATCACTTCAATTTCACTCACGGCCATTTCTGGCATCTCCAGGCTTGAATGCTTGAAGTCGCAGTGAGCAAAACAAAGCTGAATTGTCTTATTGCTTTTTGAACCCAAATATGCACAACTGATGCTATTTAAAAACTGTTCACTCTAAGCAAGATGTTGCGCTTAGTGGTCACACAAGTACATGATACTGACGGTCGTTAGAAACTGTTCAGCAACAGTCTCCCGTCCTAATTAAGTGGCATAGTGTCTGAAATAAATGAAGGGAATCCTGGCTATTTTCTTGATTCATTTTTGTTCTTTTAAGAGTTGGCCCAAATAAGCAACTGTCCAAATTAATTAATTTCAGATTTCATCTGTAAACTGAGTATTTCAGATATAGCTTTCTAATCAACACCCCCTATGATTCTGCTCTTGGGGCTGAACTATGAAGATTTTGACTTTTCACCTGTTCTGAGTCCAAGTACAAGTAAACAGAGGAAGAAACACTGCCAAGAATTCAACTTCTCTGCTGCCCAGTCAGTGATTGCTGTTGATAATTTGCATGGAGGGGATGGCCAGCATCCTGAATACCACCTTATCTACCCACATTGGACCCTTAAGGGATTTATGGTCTTATGCACCAAGGGTCCTCTGCTTCTCAAAATTCCCTAGAGCCTTCCCATTCACTGTACATGTTCTACCCATACAAATCCTAAAAGTGCATAATTTTGCAAATATCAGGATTATATTTCATTTCCCAATATAATTGCTGATATCTGTAATACCCGTACATGACTATCCTCCTCACTGCCATCAATATCACCAAATTTTGTGCCATCTGTAAACATGCCAATCATACCTCCCAAACTCAAATCCAAATTATTAATATAAATAGCAAAGAGTGAGGATCTCAGCACAGGTTCCTGTGGTACACTGATGGTTACAGGCTTCAAATCATAAAAGCAACTTCCACCATCGAACTCCATCTCCTTTTCGTAAGCCAACTTGCTTTGAATTCCATAGGCTCTAACATTTTGGACCAGCCTTTCATATGGGAGCCTATCAAAAGCTTCACTGAAGTCCATGCAGACTACATCAATAACACTAGTATCATCAATAGATTTTGTTAATTTTGTCAAAAGATATCAATTCAATTACACTGGACAACAAAATATTTGCTTCCTGAATACTTTTGGATGTACCTTATGGATTTTAGGTTGCTGATCATGAAAATCACCATGAATTTTCCCACCTATACTTGTTAATTCAATACATAATTGAAGTCAATTTAAATGTTGCCCATAATGTAAGCTGGAAAGCTTTTATTCTTGTCCAGGCATGCATGGGCATGCTTAGGCAGGGCAGATGCTGCATGACAAGACAGGTTTTAGAAAGATTATAAAAGCAGCAATGCACACACTGTTCTATGCATTGCCTTTACGTGTAAATTGGATTGCAATCACACTGATGCGTGTGCTTTACACGCATAGCATATTGTGTGTACTCATTATAATAAACTAATTGTATTTTCAGGAGTATTTATGATAGAAAAATGTCTTATCAATGTTGCAACAACAACAATACTTTGTTATATTTGCGGTGAGTATATGCTTAAATCTCAAAGACAGAGCATGGCTCCACTTATTAAGAAAGACTATGAGGTCTACTTTGGGTATAAGATTGATGACAAGACAAAGCCTGGGCTCCTCATACTTGTGTGCAAATTGCACTGTCAATGTTAGAGCTTGGCTGAGAGGTACTTGGAAGTCAATGCCATTGGCTGTCCTGATGTCTTTCATGAGAGCAGAAGCATCATGTGACAGACTGCTACTTCTGTCTGACCAGTGTGTGTCTGGTTTCTCTGCTAAAAGCAAGAAATCCATTGAACACTCCAATCTCTCTTAGGCCATGAGACCCGTGTTGCATGACGATAGTCATCTAGTACTGAAACATGAAGTCTAGCAGAGGAAGATGAAGATGCCATTATGCATGAGTCAGAGATGGAAAACAACAGATTCTGAACCCTTTATGTTGAGTGAGCCTCATCTGATAACTCAGTCTGAGGTAATGACCTGGTCAGAGACTTGGGTTTGTCAAAGGCAAAAGCAGAATTACTGGGTTCAAGACTGCAAGGATGAAATCTGCTGTCACCAGGCATAAAAATTTCTGTGAAGGATTTCAGTATTTGAGGCAGATGTTCGAAGAATAACTGATGCTAAGATTAAGGAAGGCATTTTTGTTGGCCCACAAATCAAACAGGTCATCAGTGACAGACAATTCAAAGAACTTCCAGTGGGACTGGAGAAAATCACATGAAAGCATTTAAGGATGTTGTTGAAAATTTTCTTGGCAACTACAGAGCACCAACTATGTGTAGCTGGTTGACAACATGCTTCAAGCAAACAAAATCATGAAGTGCAACATGTCATTAAAGGTTCATTATCTGCATTCCCATTTAGACTAATTCCCTACAAATCTTGGTGCTGTCACTGACGAACATAGTGAAAGGTTTCACCAGGACATTGCGGTCATGGAGAAGTGGTATAAGGGCAACTAGAATCCATCAATACTGGCTGATTATTGTTGGACACTTAAACCAGAAGCCTCAGACACTGAGTACAAATGAAAATCATCAACAAAACATTTTTAGCTGAGTTGATCTATTGCAAAGCGTCAGCACCGTTATGCAATTAAATACATTACATTCAATAAAAGTTAATTTCTTGTTTCTGCAAATTCCTACGTGATACAAGTAGTCCGAAATTATATTTGTGTTCAGCTTCAAGTGGTCTATCATAGGCACAAAATTCTGAGGAAGCAATGCTTTGAAAAAAATTGCTGTCCAGTGTTATAGTTTCTTCTCTCTGTCTGATCATCTTCAGTAGTTATTCTTTCTTATCAGTCTAACTTGCTTTTGGCGCAATTCATTTTACCGCTGTGGAAGTATGATTACCATATCAAGTGATATTTATTTTCTGACTTATTGACAAAATTGACTTATGTACATCTGTATAAATGGAACCAATTTCGGAAGTGGGGTCTGTTAGAGTGATTTTTTTTTAGGTAGATGATTTGTTTACACTTAGAATGACTTTGGCCACCAGACTTCTATTTGACAAAGTACTGTGGATTGAGTCCACAATAATGCACTTCCTAAAAAAGTGTGAATACCAGATGCTTCTGGCACCGTAGTTTGACCTGACGCTGTAGTTTCGAAGACAGTATTATCTATACATAATAAATATTAATTGTCTTCTATTTTAGCACATAAAATGCCAAATAAATATATTGTGGATTTAATTGCATTCCTAAAGGCTGTGGATACTAACCCAGACATGTTGGCGTCGGAAGGAAAGGATGAAGTTAGGTGGTGTGATATTTTGTATGTAGCTTCAATAGGAAGCATTGTCTATGCATTATCTATAACTTTATAAGAAGAGATTGCCTTTGTGTTTAGCATATAAATATTGAGCCCACATTGGGCTAGAAGACCTTTCTACCAAAACCGTCTCCCTCCGTATGATGCCTGCTGTACCTTGTTGTGTCGAATAAAGAAGCTGTTTTGTATCTACCAGTGACTCTGTCTCTCCAGTGATTTCATCCACGCTACAACAGGGTCTGCTGCCTACTCATATTAATAGGAATCAATTTGTATATTTGCCTGAGTATGTAAATTGATTTCTGTTGATATGGATAGGCAGCAGACCACATTTGTTTGGATTGCTACCTGATGGAGCATTACTTAGTAAATGTATTCTTAAAAATTGTGGACATCTCCTTTCGCAAAAAATTCTGGAAAGGGCCAGGTAGTTGCTTTCCTACTACTTAACTGAAAGTTCAGCCCCATAAAATCTGTGCTGCACATGCATAGTTTTGGTACCACCGATGCGGCAGAGGGCCTCAAGATGGCTGTGGCTCAAAAGAGGGGAGCCATAGAGTCATAAGTAGCTAGCCATCTGGACACAAGCTGAGGTCTGATCAGCCCCGGCTGGGCCACCTGGAGGAGGGTGTATGATATTGAAAGACCCAAAACACCCGATGATTCCAGGAACATCACAGAAGATGTGTCCAGAAGTATCAGTAGATGTATGTACACAGGGAGGTGTCAACTTATTGAAGGCAGAGGAACAGAAATACTTCTTGTCTAGGAGATAGAGCAAAGGTGGAGGATAGGCTACTACAACTGAATGAGAAAGGCAAGTAGGAGGAGAACATTTATCCTTGAAGTTTGAGCATCAATTTTCCACTTTAACTTCAGAAATGTACGCTCAGTGATCATGTTATTAGGTACCTCCTGTAACTAATAAAGTGGCCACTGAATGTATGTTTGTGGCCTTTTCCTGCTATGTAACACATGGTTATTTCAATTACTGTCAACCTCCTGTCAGACTGAACCAATCAAGCCAGTCTGACCTTTCTCTTAACAAGGAATTTTTGCCCACTGAACTGCCACTCACTGAATGTTTTTCCCACTATTGTTTGTAAACTCCAGAGATAATTATGCATGAAAATCGCAGGAGATCAGCAGTTTCTGAAATATTCAAACCACTCCATCTGGCACCAACATTCATTCCACAGTCAAAGTCACTTAGATCACATTTCTTCCCCTTTCTGATGTTTGGTCAAACAACAACAGAACCTCTTGACCATTCTGTATGCTTTTCCGCATTGAGTTGCTGCCACATGATTGACTGATTAGGCATTTGCATTAACAAGCAGGTGTATAGGTATACCTAATAAAGTGGCCCCTGAGTGTACTTTCATAAGGAAACTGTCACATGGTGCCAATTCAGCAGCAACTTCTGTACAGGCCTGCCTTGCCTATGATTGTCACCATAAACCATCATGCATTAGGAACTTCAAAAACTGGAGATGGAAATTATTGCAATATCAAATAGTTGCATAAAGGAGGTCACTTGGCCTCTATTTCAACAGAGCTGGTGACTTTCCTCCTCACTTTCCATGGAGCTGTAGCTTCATGAGGACTGCAGACTTGTCCACAGTGTGGAATATCTATGTTTGGTATATATTGGTTTGTGGGCACTATGTGTTAATACTTTACAGAACCAAAGGCATTCAACTCTTCCAATATTCAACAAGTTATGAAAGTTATTGCTCACTGTTTGGGCAAAAACTTAGACACTTTCATCCTGCGGTAGTTGGTTGCACCAGCTGCATTTGAGTGACCAGCGAAAGGTAAAGGGTTGCCTCCAGACGCAAGGACCATCCAAGAGATTTCCATGACCAGCACATGGTCTCCAGGCATAATTGTGCAAAAAGCCAGGGCTTTATGATTCTATCAAGCATGTAGTGTATGTTAGAACTTCTCCTTCACCTTCCCTCTCACACCCAATCACTTCAGTTAGTCCTCTCACAAAGATGACATGAGACTTCATGCAGTACTATTCTAAAATATGGTCTTAAACATAGAGAAAATTCTTGACCAATGTGTTTGCTTCAGGAGACTTTAATACTAGATTACCTCTTGTGCCACTATGTACAGGAAATCAATGACCGTGGCCCTCATCTGAAGCAGCATTAAAGGTCAAAGAATAGCTGTTCTAGACAACAATTTCTCTATTTAAGTCCACGGTTTGTGCCTTTATTTTAGAACTTAGCTTTCCAGAGGTTCCCTCTTTTCGTCTAATGGGAATAGGGGATTATGTGACACTATGCAGCTTGGAGTTACTGTGTTTGTGGTAGCATTTATTCATCAATCGACAACTCTAAAACCAGATTAAACTGTCACTTACCTATTACATTTCTGTGAGCAAACTGGCTGCTACAGTTGGTTAATAGATAACAAAGACTAAATTTTGAAAGTAATTTCTAGTAGAAAATAAAAGATAGAGGATCCCTGGCACTCACTGTCCACTCACCAGCCTTGCAGGAAAACAGGAGCAGGACATAACATGTATGCGGTTTCCCTTGTCTTCATCTACCACCCTATGAGCCTCTGCATCCAATACATCATTCTCCACAACCTCTGCCACCTCGAACAGAATTCCATCACCAGGCATCTCCTCCCCTCCTCTCCTCTTTCCGCTTTCTATAGGAATCACTCTCTCCATGTCTTCCTTTTCCATGCGTTCTTTCCCACTGCGTATCCTTGCAAACTTCCCCTACTCTTCCTCCTTCACTACTATTCCAAGGCCTAAACAATCCCTTTAGGCGAGGCAGCACTTCACATGCAATCTATCATTGTCATTTATTGTATCTGGTGCTTCCAGCGTGGCCTCCTCTACATCTGTGAGATCTCACGCAGATTGGGGAAATCACTTTGTTGAGCACCTTGGCTCCATCTGCTGCAACAGCCAGGATCTCCTGGTGGTCAGCCATTTGAAGTCCAATCCCATTCCCATACTGACAAGTCTGTCTACAGCCTCCTCTACTGCAACTCTGAAGCCAGGCACAGAATGGAGGAACAACACCTTATATTCCGTCATGTGATGGAATAATGACATCATTGCTTAACTTCCAATAACCATAGAAACCATAGAAACTACAGCACAGAAACAAGCCTTTTGGCCCTTCTTGGCTGTGCCGAACCATTTTCTGCCTAGTCCCACTGAGCTGCACACGGACCATATCCCTCCATACACCTCCCATCCATGTATCTGTCCAATTTATTCTTAAATGTTAAAAAAGAATCCGCATTTACCACCTCGTCTGGCAGCTCATTCTATACTCCCACCACTCTCTGTGTGAAGAAGCCCCCACTGATGTTCCCTTTAAACTTTTCCCCCCTCACCCTTAACCCATGTCCTCTGGTTTTTTTCTCCCCTTGCCTCAGTGGAAAAAGCCTGCTTGCATTCACTCTATCTATACCCATCATAATTTTATATACCTCTATCAAATCTCCCCTCATTCTTCTACGCTCCAGGGAATAAAGTCCTAACCTATTCAACCTTTCTCTGTAACTGAGTTTCTCAAGTCCCAGCAACATCCTTGTAAACCTTCTCTGCACTCTTTCAACCTTATTTATATCCTTCCTGTAATTTGGTGACCAAAACTGAACACAATACTCCAGATTCGGCCTCACCAATGCCTTATACAACCTCATCATAACATTCCAGCTCTTATACTCAATACTTCGATTAATAACGGCCAATGTACCAAAAGCTCTCTTTACGACCCTATCTACCTGTGACGACACTTTTAGGGAATTTTGTATCTGTATTCCCAGATCCCTCTGTTCCACTGCACTCCTCAGTGCCTTACCATTAACCCTGTATGTTCTACGTTGGTTTGTCCTTCCAACGTGCAATACCTCACACTTGTCAGTATTAAACTCCATCTGCCATTTTTCAGCCCATTTTTCCAGCTGGTCCAAGTCCCTCTGCAGGCTCTGAAAACTTTCCTCACTGTCTACTACACCTCCAATCTTTGTATCATCAGCAAACTTGCTGATCCAATTTACCACATTATCATCCAGATCATTGATATAGATGACAAATAACAATGGACCCAGCACTGATCCCTGTGGCACACCACTAGTCACAGGCCTCCACTCAGAGAAGCAATTCTCTACTACCACTCTTTGGCTTCTTCCATCAAGCCAATGTCTAATCCAATTTACCACCTCTCCATGTATACCTAGCGACTGAATTTTCCTAACTAACCTCCCATGCGGGACCTTGTCAAAGGCCTTACTGAAGTCCATGCAGACAATACCTACTGCCTTCCCTTCATCCATTTTCCTGGTAACCTCCTCGAAAAACTCCAACAGATTGGTCAAACATGACCTACCACGAAACATGAACCACTCTGCTCTTTTTTCATTTATCCCTGTGACCTCTAAACCCCTTCTTCTTCTCCTTCCCTTCTCTTATGACCTGTCCATCTCATCATCACCTTCACCTCCTGTGGTTTCCCATGTACTTCCTTTACTCCATGGTCTACTGTCCTCTTCTATCAGAGATTTCTCCTTCTTCAGCTCTTTGCCTTCCCTGCCTATCAGTTCAAAGCTTCTCATATTATTCTCTTTTCCCTCCACTCCACCCTCCTGCCTTCCTCCCCTTAACTGGATTCATCTACCACCCGCCATCTCCTGCTTCTCCCCCTCACCCTACGCTTTTATTCTGGCTTCTTTCTTCACAGATCTGTTCATTTCCCCCCAGAGTTGCTGCCTGACTAACTAACTTCCACCAGCACTTTATATGTGTTGAATGGACCAGGAGCAGGAATAGGCCTCAGGCCCTACTAGCCTGTCTGTCATTTAAGCATATATAATCTATGTCCGCCCTCAACTCCCCTATGCCATTTCTTCATTTCCCTCTTTTCCTCAAGCTAATAAATATTTTTAGACATTCACTTTAAATACTTCAGTGATTCAGCTTCCACCACCCACTGCGGTGAGAAATACAAAGACTCACCACCTTCTGCAAGAAAAAGAACCTTTAGCAACTTAGTTATAAATAGGTAACCTCCTAACTTTTACCTGTGTCTCCTTGTTTGAAACTCACCCACAAGTGAAAACATCCCAGCATACAAGGGATATTTGGTAAATTCGTGGCCTAAGGTAGAAGGAGTCAATTTTAGAAAACCTAGCCCATTTATTTTTCAACATTGTTCCCTCCTACATTTACACACTTAGTCCAGCAGTCACGGAGCACACGGATCCCTTCTTTCTAGAAGTTGGCGTCTTGGACCTCCAGTAGGTGGTCCACAGCAGGGGTGATTGTTAAGTTTGTGGCCTAAGGTAGAAGGAGATGAGCTACACAGCTCTCGTTACATGCACATGCAGTTCAACTCTTCAAGTGATTATGCAGAAAGTTTGAAGTTAATAACTCATCTCCTTCTACCTTAGGCCACGAACTTATCAATCACCCCTGCTGTGGACCACTTCTGGAGGTCCAAGACGCCGACTTCTACAAAGAAGGGATCTGTATGCTCCATGACCACTGGACTAAGTGCGTAAATGTAGGAAAAATAAATGTGCTAGGTTTTTTAAAATTGACTCCTCCTACCTTAGGCCACGAAATCATCAATCACCCCTTGTATATTCTGTCAAGTCCCTTAGGTATCCACCGCTAGTCACACCATCTTCTTGTATTCCTTTTTGGCATTTAGCAGGGACTGCTCCCTTCATGATTGTCTGGTCACTGACTTGAATGTTGACTGACTTTTACAGATGTTCATTGATGGACTCAATTTTTCCAATATTTCTGTTTCTGAAACAATTTCTTATAATGGATTTAAGGCAGCCTAAGTACAAAAAAGATGTAATACAAGTTCACTTTCTCCCTTCCTTTGGAATGTCATGAAGTATGCTTGAGGCAATTTTGTTTAATATATTGCTCACCATCTCCTGTGAACTATAGACATAACCGGATTTGTAATTACAACCTCCTATAATACTATGCAATCATTGTGTTGTAAGATTACACTGAAAGAATTCATTGTGCAGGCAAAGAAAGTGTGCACATGTAAGATGTTAGCAAGTATCCAAACACAAATAGATAAGCATCCATAAGAAATCTAAAGAGTTTTTTGTTCATACGACCATCATTCAATGAATTCATGGCTCAACTAACCCAATGAATTCATCTAATCTAGTGGTTCCTGAGGTGGGCAATATCACCCCCCTCCCCCCCCCCCCCCCCGGGAGCGACAGGAGTTTCTAATGAGGTGATAAGGATAAAGGGGGCAGTGGGGGGGGAGGCACTGGGTAGCAAGAGGGACAGCTGACGAATTACAGGCTTAATTGAAGAAACTCATTACTTATTATAAACAGTTGATTCTTAGTATCTCATAATTGATTATAATGATCACGTAATCTTCTCATCACTTACTAACCCACAGTTTTCTTCGACATTGATCAAAGCGCATTATAGTTGTTGAAAGGCAATGTGTCACTTGTACATTTGGTATATCGTGAGAAATCTGGACTGAAGAAATTGTGTTATTTTTGGGCCTGGCCTGCGCATTATTGCTATTCAATACTGTAATACAGTGTTAGCCAGTACAAATCCCATAATCTAATTACACAGTGATGCAATTCTTGTGAATTAGGGCAAATTTCAAAACCTGCCCTTTTGAATGGTCTTGTCCACATATCTCTAGTCCCTGGCCCGAGATATTGCAGTCCCACTTTATATACCTTCAGGCAGAGAGTCATGTTTTGCCTGAGTTATGATGACATCATAATTTTCCCCTTTGTTGACCGCAGCAGTTGAGGTTGGACCCTAACAATAGGTGATTGACCAGGGTCATTAATCCATAATGAAAATGGCAGAAGCAGACCAAATGAAAAAGAAGTGTAGACAGTATTAGTGTGGAGTATCTAAAATATGGATTTATACCAACAGCAGCCAATGTGTCTGTTATGTGGAAAATGTTTTTTTTTCTAATGAGGCAATGAAATAGTCTAGGCTCCTCGAACATTTGAACAGAATACGTTTTGATAAAACAAACAAGAATTTGGCTTATTTTCAGTTGCTTTGTGAAACTGCTCAGAAACTAAAAACACATCAAAGCATGTTTACCAGCACTTCACAACAAAGCATGGTCTGCATGCTTCAAATAACATATCATTGTTCATTGCTAAGTCCCTTACAATTGGAAAAGAACAGATTCTGCCAGCAGTAAGGCAGGTTCTGAGTATGGTTTTGCATAAGTCACCAGACCAAATAATTCCACTCAGCGACAACTCTGTTCAAAGACGAGTAGATGAAATGTCTGAGAATGTGGAAGACACATTGTGCAACATACTCAGGACAACAAAATGTGCTCTGCAGTTGAATGAGTAAACTTTGCCAGGAAACAAATATTTTCTTCTTGGTTATGTTTGCTTCATAAAAGATGAAAGCATGGTTTAAAAGTTGTTATTTGCAAGGGGACTGAAAACAGATACGAAGGGGGAGTCAATATTTTGAGTTCATCTAAACTTGCAAAACAAATATTTGTATTTGCTGGTGGTGAGTTTATTTGTAATTCCAGAGGGCTTTTCAATGCTCTCATGAAAAAGATAATAGATCCATTCTGTTTCAGTTATCTCAAAAACGCCTGATTCAAAAAGTGTACTTTCCCAGGAACAAATTGCATTTAATTTGCAAATCACCACTTAATTTTACTTCCAAAGTAATTAACTTGGACTAGATGAAATTTTTGCTCAAAGTAATCAAAGCCTGAGATCTCATTCAGGTACTTGGGCACATATTGGCTTGGGTACAAGTTCTGATCATTCATTGTGGTAAAAATATTGGAAAGATGCAACGTGCATGTCATGATTCACTAAAATTCTAATCAGGAAAGATTTAAAATGAAGAAAAGAAATGGATGGAAATTAACTTATACAGTGTTTTTTTCTGGCAACATATGACTAATAATCGATTTCTTTACACTCTAGCGTAGTGGTTGCCAACCAGTCAATCGTGATCAACCGTTCGATCTTTGAGACTTCCCCAGTAGACCCCGAAAAAAGATGAAAAATAAATACACAAATACATTATGCCTGATAAACCTTTTGACGCAAATATGTGGTAACTTCTACTTTGAAAAAGGACCACTTGACAACTTCATGCCCAAAAGAAACAACTTTATCTAGGACAGTAAAACAATATTCGCATACAGAGGTTTTCACTAATGCGCACCGGGCAGAAAAGACTGGAAAGAAAACCCCACAACCCCAGAAACAATCTCTCTTTACAAACAGCTTTCCATAGCGGGAGGACTGCTATATTATCATGATCCTAATTGGTATTAACTTACCCTTATAATGCTCACATTACAACACTTCTCCCCTTTTAAATTCCAACATTCCCCAAATGTAAAGAAATGGGAAACAGAAACAGTGGCATCATTAACTTGCGTACCCCTGAAACTTACACTAGTGTCTCAGTAACAGTTTACCAATACCAGGAAAGTTGAGGAGCTCAAATCGGGGTTGAAAGCCCAGCAAACATGCTGCTCAGAGGACGTGGATCGACAAGTGTTAGAGGACTTGTCACTCTGTGAATATTTTTCACGACAGTTCGATGAATCCCTGGATGTAATGCAAACAGCTCAGTTTGTTGTATTTGTCGAATGGCTTTCCAGGATTTTACAACAAAGGAGATCTTCCTCACTCTTTTGCAATTAAAGGAGAGAATGAGAGGTGAGGATATTTACAATGAGTTTTAAAAAATGTCCGTGAAAATGACATCCCCATTCATAAACTGGTGGCAATTACTACTGATGGGGCCCCAACAATGCGCGGTGTGTGCGCTGGTTTTATAGCACTGTGCCGTAATGACCCTGATTTTCTCGACTTCCTGGAATATTACTGTGTGATTCATCAGCAGGCCTTGGCTGGGAAGGTCATGGACTTTTCTCATGTAATGACACTGGTGGTCAAACTGATAAACTTGATTCGAGCAAAAGCGCTTCAGCATCACTTATTCAAGGTGTTATTGGATGAGCTCGATGCCTCTATGGCCTGTTTGATATGCTGGTTACAGTGTTTCCTTGGTTGAATTAATTTGAAAGTTTGACAAAAGCATTTTATGTAATTAAAATACAATTAGCCCAAATAACACTGGTCAAAGAACACTGAGACTGTCTACAAGAAGGGTCAGAGCCGTCTCTATTTCCTGAGGAAAGTGAGGTCCTTTAACATCTGCCGGACGATGCTGAGGATGTTCTACGAGTCTGTGGTGGCCAGTGCTATCATGTTTGCTGTTGTGTGCTGGGGCAGCAGGCTGAGGGTAGTAGACACCAACAGAATCAACAAACTCATTCGTAAGGCCAGTGATGTTGTGGGGATGGAACTGGACTCTCTCACTGTGGCGACTGAAAAGAGGATGCTGTCTAAGTTGCATGCCATCTTGGACAATGTCTCCCATCCACTACATAATGTACTGGGTGGGCACAGGAATACATTCAGCCAGAGACTCATTCCTCCGAAATGCAACACTGAGCGTCATAGGAAGTCATTCCTGCCTGTGGCCATCAAACTTTGCAACACCTCCCTTGGAGGGTCAGATACCCTGAGCCAATAGGCTGGTCCTGGACTTATTTCATAATTTACTGGCATAATTTACATATTACTATTTAACTATTTATGGTTTTATTACTATTTATTATTTATCGTGCAACTGTAACGAAAACCAATTTCCTCTGGGATCAATAAAGTATGACTATGACTATGACTAAAAGGCCTCAAGTTGGAAGTACAATTTGAGCCGTTTTTTTCTCTAAACAATTTAGTAGGTTGATCTTGCCTTTCAGTAAGGCCGAGGTAGGGGATCTTGGGCTTAAAAAGGTCGGTGACCACAACTCTAGAGCAAAACAAGATGAAAATTTCTAAATTGTTTTGTATAATTCAGTAAATTCAAATGGCCACTTCTGGCATGACTTATTCAGTTCTGGCATGATTTTCTCAACAGACACTTGCATGATTACATCATTCACTGGATAAGGTTCTCTCTTAAGCATTGCATTGGATATTAGACCAGGTTATTCCAGCAGACCTCAACATTGGGCACTCCAGAAACAACTATGTCTTCAAAATGTGGTGTTGAAAGTGACCCTGTAAATTAATTCCCAAGCTTTCCTTGTTCCTTTGGGAACCCATGCATATTGTACCAATCCCTACAACATTCCCATGGTACCTGATCTCACTCCTAACCCCACAAGCCTCAGGGCCTAACCTTCTAATGTCATTCCCTGACCCCTGCTCCCCAACGATAACCTTGTTCCTAAAGAGGGCCACGTCCAATCCTAAATCCACAAGGCAAACCTCGGTCTCGAACCTGCTACCTAATTTCCACCCCTCACTAATCTAATGTCTATTTATCCTCCTTTAATTGAAGAGGAAGAATCATTATAGCGCGTTAAAGGGCTCCACTTGTGTCAAGTGCTACAGTCTGTTGATTATATTCTTTTATTAAGTACTGGTTTACCTGCGGAATGGTGTGATCCATCTCCCAAGTTCAAGATCGCAGTATGAACTGTTCTCTTTACAGCACACCTGAAGTTCAATTCTGTGATCCCAAATAGCACAGGTTCCATCTGTTGTTCCAGGACATGACAATGAAACATCAAGTTCTAAACGGTTAAATGAAGATAGATCTGTGGAAGATAGCAATGTTTTGATTTTATTTATTATTTATATATCTGCAGTACCCACCTCATCAAATTTTGCACAAGGTAACTTTTCTAGCCTCCTACTGTCTATGATCATTAATTCCATCATGCCATTACAACCTTTCAAAAGTGGTTATAAACCTTGTCCTTTATCTTCCTCTTTTCTGACTTTGTTTAGTACTCTCAAACAGTATATTGTTTTTCCTTTGATGGACCTGCATATGACTAAACAAATTTATTTGGTAGGGGTGGAACTTCAGGCAGGATGTTGAACCTCCAATTCTTTCATTGCCACCATTAAAATCTCTGACAGGAGGTGTGGAAAGTATTTTCTGTTATTACTATTCTTTACACTAAGATTCTACAGCAGAAACAAATACAGTTGTAGAAAATAAAGTTAGGATAATCCAAAATAAAGCAAAGAACATCACAGCTTCCTTATATGTATCTTAATTAAGACCCATCTGGAATATTTAACTTAAATTTGGTAATACTGCACTATATTTTCAGAAACAGAATTAGAATCAGAGTTAATATCACTGGCATATGTCGTGAAATTTGTTGTTTTGCGGTAGCAGTACATTGCAATACATAATAGTAATCATATAATGAAACCTATAAATTAAAATAAGTATATATAATAAAAAAATAAATTCAGCACTAAATTTCTGTTTCCAGGTCAAGTTGCAACATTCCGCAAATTCAACCAGGTACCTTCCATCTAAACTTCTGCTTGCTAGAAGCAGCTGTCTTTTCTTTCCAGCATGTAGGATGTTACTTCCAGTGCAACTGTAGTTTAGTGCATTACAAAGAGAAATTAAGTTCTATTGTTCCAAAGTACATTTGTTATTTGGAATTCACTGTGGAGCTAGCTTTTGATATTGTTGCATGCTGTGCTGCTGCACAATTTAAAAAGAACACCCCTGAGCAGATCCCACTCTGAAACTGGGAAGCAATTTCAAGTAAGTTTCCTTATATCAGTAAGGAAATTATTCTGTAGGTAACAAGTGATTTATTTATTTACCTGTTCTCCATCAAGCACTCCTCAGTAGTCATTCCCCTTCTATAGTACCAATAGACAACCACTCTCTTCCAAACTCAAAACCTGCACCCAGCATCTCTCTAATTCCGATGTTAGCCAATCTCGTCCATCATCTGTCTCCTCCCGATCACTGGTAACACTAAGTAACCAATCAACACAAGTCTAACCCTACTCACTAACAGACCCAATTCACAGTGATAACCCAACACAACCACTTGTCACATGACACAAACCAATTAGCCTTCACATCCACTGCACAAATCACCCAAGATGCCCTCATACTCACACATCCCAATCTAATTGTCCTCTGCACCCCTCCACAAATGAGTCCACCAAACTCCAACCAACAATGATATTTCTTATTTATTGATTTCCTTCCTAAAGCAGCCACACCTGACTCACTGACCCCTTTTCCAATTCACAACCCTCCTTCACCTTGTCTACATGATTTCTCCAGAACCACACAAACCTAGAATCAAAAAGGAGATAAGGGCTAACAGATTAATGCCCAGTTTCAAGTTACAAGATATCATAGCTCAGAAGTTAAACATATTCACTATACGAATCTTTCAACTTAAATAACAGCCTGAAAATCAAATGAAAAAAGAATCTACAAACTCTTAGCGGGTCATTCAGCACCTGGAGAAGGCGAAACAGAGTGAATATTCTGGGTCAAAGATCATTCACCAGAACAACAACTTTCCTTTACTAACACAAGAGATTCTGCAGTTGCTGAAAATCTTAGGCAACACATACAAAATGTAGGAGGTACTCAGCAAGTCAGGCAGCATCCATGGAGGGGAATAAAAAAAAATCAACATTTCAGACTCAGGCCCTTCAACAGGACTGTAAAGGAAAGGGGCAGGTGCCAAAATAAGAAGCTAAGGTGAGGAGAAGGAGTACAAACTTGCAGGTGATAGGTGAGGGGGAAGGTAAGTAGGTGGACGTCGGGGGTATGAAGTTAGAACTGGGAGCTGATAGGTGGCAGAGATAAAGAGCTGAAGAAGGAATCTAATAGGAGATAACAATTTATCATGGAAGAAAGAGAAGGTGATGAGCAACCAGAAGGGCAAAAGTTTAGGTGTAATGTGAGGGGAAACTTCTTTACTCAGAGAGTGGTAGCTGTGTGGAACGAGCTTCCAGCAGAAGTGGTTGAGGCAGGTTCGATGTTGTCATTTAAAGTTAAATTGGATAGATATATGGACAGGAAAGGAATGGAGGGTTATGGGCCGAGTGCAGGTCGGTGGGACTAGGTGAGAGTAAGAGTTCGGCATGGACTAGAAGGGCCGAGACAGCCTGTTTCCATGCTGTAATTGTCATAAGAAGTTGATGGGCAAGTGAAGAGAAAGGGTGAGGGAGCAACCAGAGTGGGGAATGTAAAAAGAGAGAAGTGAGAGGGGGAAATAATTACTTGAAGTCAGAGAAATCGATGTGCATGCTATCAGGTTGAAGGCTGCACAGAAAGAATATGGGATATTGCTCCTCCAACCTGCATTTAGCCTCATTGTGGCAGTAGAGGAGGCTATGGACAAACATGTCAGAATGGGAATGGGAAGTTAAATTGAAATCAGTGGCCACTAGGAGATCCTGCCTTTTACGGCAGATAAGGCAAAGATTTCGATAAAGCAGTCTCCTAACTGCATCAGGTCTCACCAATGTAGAGAAAGCCAGACCGGAAACACTTGTTACAGTAGATGAGTCTGACAGACTTGCAGGTGGTGCTGCCTCACCTGGAAGGGCTGTTTGGGGCCCTAAATGGAGGTGAGGGAGGAAGTGTAGAGGCAGGCGTAGCACTTGTCACCCTTGCAGAGATAAGCACCAGGAGCAAGATCGGTGGGGAGGGATGAGTGGACAAGGGAGTCATGCAAGATTGACCCCTATGGGATGGGAAAGATGTACTTAGTGGTAGGATCCCTTTGGAGATGGTACAAGTTACGGAGAACTATGTGCTGGATGCGGCAGCTCCTGGGGTGGTAGATAAGGGGTACTTTATCCCTGTTGTATCAGCTGGTGGATAGGCTGAGAACAGATGTGTGGGAAATGGACGGAGATGTGGGAGAGGGCAGCATCAATGGTGATGGGAGGGAAATCTTGTTCTTTTGAGAAAAAAAGGACATCTCAGATATTATAGAATGGAAAGCCTCATACTGAGAACAGATGCAGTTGAAACATTGGAAGTGAGAGAAGGGAATACAATTTTAACAAGTGATAGGTTGGGGAGAGGTATAGTCAAGATTACTGTGAAAGTCAGTGGTTTTGTATAATATGTCAGTAGACAGTCTGTCTCTAGAGATGTTTCCTACTTTTCTCTGTTTCTATTCCCCATCCTGGTTACCGTCTCACCCTTTCCCTTCTCCTCAACCACGCATCACCTCCCTCAGATTGCCCAAATCCGTCTCTATCTTCCTTGATCCACCATCCTCTCCTATCAGATTCCTCCTTCAGCCCTTTACCTTTTGCCACCTATCATAAGACCATAAGATATAGGAGCAGAAGTAGACCATTCAGCCCATCGAGTCTGCTCCACCACTCAATTATGGGCTGATCCAATTTTTCCAGTCATCCCCACTCCCCTGCCTTCTCTTCATACCCTTTGATGGATAATCAAGAACCTATTTATCTCTGCCTTAAATGCACCCAATTACTTGGCCTCCACAGCCACTCGTGGCAACAAATTCCACAGATTTACCACCCTCTGACTAAAGTAATTTCTCCACATCTCTGTTCAACATGGACGTCCTTCAATCCTGAAGTCATGCCCTCTTGTCCTGGACTCCCCTACCATGGGAAATAACTTTGCCATATCTAATCTGTTCAGGCCTTTTAACAGTTGGAATGTTTCTATGACATCCCCCGCGCCCCCCCCCCCATTCTCCTGAACTCCAGGGAATACAGCCCAAGAGATGCCAGACATTCCTCATATGGTAACCCTTTCATTCCTGGAATCATTCTTGTGAATCTTCTCTGAACCCACTCCAATGTCAGTATATCCTTTATAAAATAAGGAGACCAAAACTGCACACAATACTCTCAGAGTGGTCTCACAAGTGCCTTATAGAGTCTCAACATCACATCCCTGCTCTTATATTCTATACCTCTAGAAATGAATGCCAACACTGCATTTGCCTTCCTCACCACCAACTCAACCTGGAGGATAACCTTTAGGGTATCCTGCACAAGGACTTCCAAGTCCCTTTGCATCTCTGCATTTTGAATTCTCTCCCCATCTAAATAATAGCCTGCCCATTTATTTTTTCCACCAAAGTGCATGACCGTACAATTTCCAACACTGTATTTCATTTGCCACTTCTTTGCCCATTCCGCTAAACTATTTAAGTCTCTCTGCAGGCTCTGTTTCTTCAACACTACCCGCTCCTCCACCTATCTTTGTATCATTGGCAAATTTAGCCACAAATCCATTAGTCCCATAGTCCAAATCATTGACACACATCACAAAAAGCAGCGGTCCCAACACCAAACCCTGTGGAACTCCATTGGTAACCAGCAGCCAGCCAGAACAGGATCCCTTTATTTCCACTCTCTGTTTTCTGCCAATCAGCCAATGCTCCCAGCTTCTTACTTCACTCCTCTCGTCCAGCCACCCACCTTCCCTGTCACCTAGTCTTACCTATCACATGCCAGTTTGTACTCCTTCCCCTCCCTCCACCATCTTATTCTAGCTTCTGACCCTTTTCTTTCCAGCCCTGATGAAGGGTTTCAACCCAAAGCTTTGACTGTTTATTCGCCTCCATTGATGCTGCCTGACCTGCTGGCTTCCCCCAGCACTTTGAGTGTGTTCCTTTTCCCTTTACTAAGTTCCTTTAATGTAGCAAAATGTTTTCCAGGCAGTTAACAGGATGTTACGAACATAAACAACTGTTGCAGAGCCACATCTGGAAATATCAGTGCAGTCTTCATTAGGGTTCCCTTGATGAGGTCAGCGTGTCAGCCACTTCATTTGAACTGACGAAGAAATGGAATTGAAATGGGGATGCAAGGGAAAATTTCCTCAGATTAATATTTTGCCAGCCAAAGGTACAATTCAATAATGACTAAAACTGGGAGTTACCAGGCTTAGAGAAACATTGACAGAGAGAATCAAGGATGAGCTCAGACCTTCAAGAAGAAGTGAACAATCCCCACTGACTCCTGATAAGCTCTGACCCATAACTGCTCTAAATAGAAAACGATCATCTGGGATAGTGGTGAGCATCTCAAGGCCATGTACTGGGACCACACTGCAGCCCTGTGTAAACTATGGGAGGAGTAAAACGACCCACCACCTGCTCCAATAATCACCTCTTGCCCTGTCTGTAGTAGAGTCTACCTTTCCCATATAGGCCTCAGAAGCTACCTCCTGAACCACAAAACCAAAATGGAAGCAAGTCAATCTCAAACTGAGGGACTGCCTAAGAAGAAGCAGTTAGCTACCAGGACAGTCTTCTCTTCATGGGAAAGCACTGCTGCTGCATTTAGTTCATGAACTTTTAAAACAGCATATTTGGAGAAGCCTGATGCTAGTCTATGAACCAGTAAGATGCTGGTTTAATGAGCATGGCTATAGATTTTCCAGAATTTTTTTATTAATCTCTTTTAGTAGGAGAGGAATTCTCCAGAATAAAAACCCTGCTGGGTTAATCTTGGATTGCATAAACCTTTTCGAACAATTTTAAAGCTATGCTCACCTAGATAAATGAAGATCTCATACACTCCTGACTTGTGAGGCCACATCATTAATGAAATTAGTCTGGTTATATTTCTGGTTAATGATAAATACAAAACAATGATGATGGTGATGATGGTTTTTTGAATTCTCACCGATGGTATTCCTCTTTTTTTGGCGATGATTGTTGCCCGGCATTTGACACAGCACTACATTTGAATATTCCCCACATCTTCTTGCATGCAGGCAATTATTGTGAATGGAAATGAACAGAGTGCAACCATTATCAATCATTCTCCCTTCCTAACCTTTAAACATTTATCAACTGGGTGAAAATGCTAGGGCTTTGGACACTTGTCTGATGAAGTCTCTCAGCTGTGTCCTAAGATTAAGATGATTTGCCTCCAACAAGCACAACCATTTTCCTTTATCTTAGTTTTGACTCTAGCCAGTAGAGACTTCCTTCCCACTTACTGTTTATTAGGACTTTGAGGATTTTGTGATAGTGTTCATTCAAATTCTGTCTTTAAGACTGTTCCTTTGTATGTGCTTCCACCAAGGCTATAATGATATCTGGTGCTTAATAGCTTTGTTAAAACCCAGTGAGCTGGTTGTGAGTGTCTGATCGCACTGCATTCCTTTATAGTGGACTGGGAAAGACAGATTGGATGAAATTTACCATATGACAGGACACACTTGAACAATTTTCTGTTATGACAGGACACACTTGAACAATTTAATGTGGATAAATGTGAGGCTATCCACTTTGGTGGTAAAAACAGGAAAACAGATTATTATCTGAATGGTGGCCAATTAGGAAAAGGGGAGGTGCAACGAGACCTGGGTGTCATTATACACCAGTCATTGAAAGTGGACATGCAGGTACAGCAGGCGGTGAAAAAGGCGAATGGTATGCTGGCATTCATAGCAAGAGGATTCGAGTACAGGAGCAGGGAGGTACTACTGCAGTTGTATAAGGCATTGGTGAGACCACACCTGGAGTATTGTGTGCAGTTTTGGTCCCCTAATCTGAGGAAAGACATTCTTGCCAGGGAGGGAGTACAAAGAAGGTTCAGCAGATTGATTCCTGGGATGGCAGGACTTTCATATGATGAAAGACTAGATCGGCTTGGCTTATACTCGTTGGAATTTAGAAGATTGAGGGGGGATCTTATTGAAACGTATAAAATCCTGAAGGGAATGGACAGGCTAGATGCAGGAAAATTGTTCCTGATGTTGGGGAAGTCCAGAACAAGGGGTCACAGTTTAAGGATAAAGGGGAAGTCTTTTAGGACCGAGATGAGGAAAAACTTCTTCACACAGAGAGCGGTGAATCTGTGGAATTCTCTGCCACAGGAAACAGTTGAGGCCAGTTCATTGGCTATATTTAAGAGGGAGTTAGATATGGCCCTTGTGGCTAAAGGGATCATGGGGTATGGAGAGAAGGCAGGTACAGGGTTCTGAGTTGGATGATCAGCCATAATCATACTGAATGGCGGTGCAGGCTCGAAGGGCCGAATGGCCTACTCCCGCACCTATTTTCTATGTTTCTATGTTATTATGTAAATACCAGTGTAGTAACTCTAAAGGATCAGCATGTTAAGGGGCCTGCAGCCCTGACTGTGTTCAAAATACTTGAGCATTTCTTGAAATTAAGAAGAAATGGGTGGTTGGCTTCTCTGCTGGTTGGCAGCCAAAGTTGGATATGACACTTCATGTAATTAGTGCCTTTGAAACAGTTTTTTTCACCTTGTGTCATTATGTTTGGCAAATCCAGTTAACGGCTTAAGTGGCAGCCAGCCAAATATAAACTATTAATTTTAAAATAACATCTAGAGGGGACTAGATTGACGCAATTTAGGGCTAAATGTGTGAAAAAGTGATCATCAGGAAGCTGCCATGATAGGACACCTAGCAAGAAACATGTTTAATGAGCAATATTAGACAGGCTTTTATGTTGCAGAAAAGAGTGTGATATGCCAATATTAAATGCTACAGGGGAGTTAGTCACAGGCCAGTTTCGCCCATCTATAATGTTGATATCGTCTATAAAGCAATTTCAATTTTACTTACCTTGCAAATAAGTAGTATAATTATTGAATGAAAATTATTATTTTCCCTGAAGAATGTATCTCTATAAATAACCAAAGGAAAACAATGCAGTCCGTTAAATTTTGTTCTAAATTTCTTACAGTTAATCCTGTACTTGCTGTATGTTTTCCAGTTCTTGATATTCTAACGATCAGGAACACTCTGTTTCTATCTATCTTTGCCAATTGTTTATTAAATTGAAACACTTCTATTATATTGCGCATGATCAATGTAATTCTTACAAAAGAAACCCTGAATTGCAAATCTTACTTGGCATTTATAATTTCTCATACTTAAGCTTTCAGTGTCCTTACATTGGGTGCAGCAGGTCATCAAGTGAACACTACTGAAGTTTACTCCCAGATATTTCCGTTTATAATATCTCGGATCCTATTAATTTTCTTGTTTTTACAATTATACCTCTTGCCTTTAAAGATGCTACTTAACATAATTTGAAATTAAACATTACATGATGCAATTGTCTCTAATTCACTTTACTTTCTGAGGGAAAATTGCACATAATTTATCTGAGTTAGTTTAAGAGCAAACAACTGATACATAATTAACTAGAGTGACAAAAGAGACTGCCGATACAGGAATATGAAGCAAAGAAAACCTTCTGGGTGAAATCAGTTGGCTGAATAGCATCTACATGAGGAAAGGAATTACCAATGTTTCAGATCAAGGCCCTTCCTATTCAATACCCTGAATGACAAACAATTTATTTAATCAACTCTTTGTTAGCATAGTGGTTAGCATCCCCAGTAGAGATAATATTTGAACAGATATCTTACAGTTCCATTAATTAAGTTACATGGGTTGCTTTAACTTCTATGAACTATGATTCTTAGGATTTCAAAGATTTGACTGATATTCCTATTTCTAAGAGGGTTGAAAGGTAAGTCCATGAAAGTCCAAGTTAGCATGATAAAAGTGTTGGAAGTAACATGTAATCTTTACTCAAATTATTACAGAAAAACGTGCAGAAACTGAAAACATAGTAAAGATTAGTCACAAAAGGGAAGCCGTACTTTGCCAACCTTACTGATTCTTTGAAGTTACAGAAAGAGCTACTACAAGTAATATATTTGGACTTTCAAAAGGTCATCAATAAATAATGGTATACAAGACTCATGACCAAGGTTAGAGCAAAGTCAGGTATCAGGAGCCAGAATGTGGAACAAATTCACTATAAAAGACAAATATTGTTTACAAAATAGACTAATGATTTGGATTCTGGAATATCAAGTTAAATTTCTAAATTTATGATGGATTTCAAACTAGTAACTAGTTCCTGAAAAGAATGAATGAGAAAATACAAAGAAAATGAAGAATTTGTAGAATGTAAAGAGTGTAATTGGCAAATTAATTTCAATGTATTTAATAGTCAGAGGTGTTGATTTTGCTACAAGAACAAGGAGTTCATGAATTCCTAGAACTCTATGTGTCTATTTGAGATAAGGAACCTAGGTGGCATGGAAAAGTAGAACTATCTAAATATAGAAATTTTAAAAAATCATTATCAGCAACCATTACAGGTGGTTCCTCCTCCTCCTCCTCCTTCTATTTCCGGCTGTTTAGATACATCTAGGCGTATTACAGCCCTCTGCAGGATGTATAATTATAGCACTTCAAGGAACTCAAATTCTCGAATACAACCAAGTCTCACATATAAACTGAATAATAGACTCTTCAATCAGAAGTTGATTCTCTTGATGGCCAAACAAAGATTTAATAGAAAACCAAAATAAATTTAAGCCAGATAGCCTCCTGAACAACATGCTTCTTTCAATTTTGTATCGATTACAGTTCAGCAAAACATGCTGACTGTCTCTGGACTACCACAGTCACATAATTCAGTAGCATGTTTTCCTATTATCTTTAAATAATAATTTAGCCCACAATGCCCCAACCTAAGTGTTGTAAATTTCACCATATCTCTACGACTTAAAAGGTAACAGTCTGAGATCTTTTTAACTAGTGGGTGACTAGAAAAATAATGCCTGCCCCTTAATTCATTTTTCCAATCCTCCTGCCACTTCTTCTCTATACCTTTTTTAATCCTACTTTTCAATTCTGCTCTGCCAAGGGGAACTCTAATTTCTACTTGCCTGCTCTGTAAGGAAGACTTCACAATGCCATCCACAATTTCATTTCCCTCCACCCCAGCATGCCCAGGTAACCATGAAAATCTAACTGCACAACCCATCTTCCCTACTCTAAACAACACTAAGAGAATCTCAAAAACTATGTCAGGACGAGCTTTTAGTTACTCCCTTTTATAGACTCTAAGGCAGCAGCAGAATCCGAACAGATGATAACCCTACATGGCTGAGAGTCTTCTATCCACCGTAAGGCCCAGAGGATTGCTAATAATTCTGTTGCAAAGACAGAAACACCATCTGAAACCCGGTGACCAATTTTAACTCCAAGTTGAGACATATACATCCCAAATCCTGCCCTACTGCTCTCTGGGTCCACTGAGCCATCAGTAAAAATCTTCTGATCAGATCCCCATTTATTATTTAAATATTCATTTGTGATCAACGCTGATCAATGCTTCCTTTAAGCTGAAAAAGGAGGAATAGGTCTACTTCTAGTTCTGGAAAGAGCCAAAAAGGGACGGGTGGCAAGCAAATTTGGTCAACTATGTCTTCCTCAGTCAGTTTCAATTTCACAGCCCAGTTAATAACCAAATCTAAAAATGGGTATCTTTTAATTTTACTTTGGCGCTCTGACTTCCCCTGCAAAAGACACTTTGATAGACAGCTGTGATTGAATCCATTTAGTTTTACCCAATACTGCAGGCCCAACTGAATTCGTCTTAAATGTAGAGGCACTTCTCCCATCTCCACACATAATGCCAGGACTGATGTTGTTCTAGAAGCTCCACAACAGAGTTTAAGTACTTTGGGCTGCACAGTGTCTAGTTTTCCAAGCACTGCTGTAGCAGCGGAACCGTAAGCAATACAACCATAATCTATAACTGATCTAATCATAGCTAGATATATTAAGTACATAGTTTCCCGCCCTGCTCCCCAGTCGCATCCAGCAATACTTCTCAGAACATTTAAAACTTTCTCACTCTTTCCAATTGTTTTATCTATATGAACCCTCCAAGTAAGTCTTTCATCAAACCAGACACCTAAAAACTTGAATACCTTGACTCTTTCTGGTGGAGAATCATCTGACTGTCTTAAAGGTGGATAAATAGGATTTATCTCAGGCCTCTATTAGGAAATCACTGAGATTTTTAAATGTTCACTGAACACAAGCACAACCAGATGACTGAAAGATAGCAGACTATATTCTCCTTTTCAAGAAAGGCAGCAGGGAAAAGCCTGATAACTATAGATCTGCAAATCTAACTTCAGTGATACAGAATATAATGGCAAAAATTCTGAAGAAGACAGTTAATGGTCACTTGCAAAGACAGAGACTAATCAGAGACAGTCATATTACTGTTACAAGCAACACACATAAAAGTTGCTGATGAACGCAGCAGGCCAGGCAGCATCTCTAGGAAGAGGTGCAGTCGACGTTTCAGGCCGAGAGTCTGTCCTGACGAAGGGTCTCGGCCTGAAACGTCAACTGCACCTCTTCCTAGAGATGCTGCCTGGCCTGCTGCGTTCACCAGCAACTTTTATGTGTGTTGCTTGAATTTCCAGCATCTGCAGAATTCCTGTTGCTTATTACTGTTACAAGGTCAGTTCCTGTCTAGCCAATTTGATTTACTCTTTGAAGAGGTAATAACATGTATTGTGAATCCTGGGATAGTATTTGTGATTTATATGGACTTTAGCAAAGCCTTCATAAGGTCCTACATGGGGAACTGTTCCAAAAGGTTAGGGTTCATAGGTTCCCAAACTTGATCCAAAATTGGCCTGGTGATAGGAGGCAGGGTGATGAAATAGGGTTATTTTTGCACTGGATACCTGTGACTAGTGATGAGCCACAATAATTAGTACTTTCTAAAATATACATGAATGAAAATGTGTCAGTAGATTTGTGGATGATCTCAATATTAGTAGAATTGTTAATGGTGTGAAAGACAGTTTTAAATTGCAGACAATAATAATGTATTGATGAATTTGGATGAAAACCGGCAGATGGAGCTTATTCCAGACAAATGTGAGGCAATTCACTTGGGAGCACGAATAAAGCTGTAACAGAAACCATGGTCATCAATCTTAGTGAGTATTAAGGAACAGAGGAATCTTGCAGTACAAATCCATAGATCTTTAAAGGTGACAATGCAGGGAGGTAATAAGACCATAAGGTAAAGGTGCAGAATTAAGCCATTTGGCCCATCGAGTTTGTTCCACCATTCAATTACAGCTGATTTATTTTCCCTCTAAACCCCATTCTCTTCCTTTCTCCCCCTAATCGTTGATGTCATTACTAATCAAGGACATCAGTGGTTACAGGGAGAAGGCAACCTAGCAAGCTCCACTTTAAATACACACAATGACTTGGCTCTATAGTCATCAGTGGCAATGAATTCCAGAAATTCACCATGCTCTTGTTAAAGAAATTCCTCCTCTTCTCCGTTCTAAATGATCATCCTTCTATTATGATTATGTGGTTAGGAAGGCATTTGGGATACAGGCCTTCATTATTTGGGGCTTGAATATAGAAGAAGGGGGCTTATGTTCCAACTTTAGAAAACCTTGGTCAGATCTCTGCAACAGTGCTACATGCAATTGTAATCAGCATGCTATAGGAAACATTTGAAAGGCTGCAGAAAAGTTTTTTCAGGATGGAGCAGTCATTCATGAGGACAGTCTCGAGAGACTAGGTCTGCTCTCCTTGGAGTGGAGGTGGTTTAAAGGAGACATGACTGACGAATATAAGATTATGAGAAGTATAGATTGAGTAGTCTGGAGGACACTTCTCCCAAGATCACATGTGGACAACATTGAGGGTGTAGATTTAGATGAGGGGGAAGAGATTTTAGAGGAAATATACATTTAGAGAGTGGTGCATACCTGGAAAGCACTGCCTGAGAGAGTGATTGAAGCTGAGTTGCTGAGAGCATTTGAGAAGTGTCCAGATAAGCATTTGCATCACTTTGGGATAGAGGGAGATGAACCAAATGCTGGGTGATGCTGTTAATACAGAAGGGTTATCACTAATTGGCATGGCTAGGTTGGGCCAAATGGCCTATTTCTATGCTGCATGATTCTATGATAGGATGGTCATAGAGAAAACATTTCATTTTATGATGATCAAAACTGAAGACCGCAAATATAAGATGTTCATTCATTAATATAAGGAGAAATTCTCCGGTTAATAAAATACATTAACCAGAGAATGTGGAATTCACTTTCTTTAGAAGCAGTTAAAGAAATTACATAGATGAATTTCTGAGGTCCAGAAGAATTGATTGAGGGATAAGAAGAGGGTTGGGATACAGAGTAAGCAAGCAGATTCATGGGGGTAGGGAGGCAAATAGCCTACTTCTGTGCTGCAGCATTAATGTAATCTGATGATTCATTCTAGACAAATAAGCCATGATTCCAAACAGCATGATTCATTCATGTCAAAATTTTTCCAACAAATCAATTTCCTTTTAAAATCTTGGTGTTCAAAATTACTCCCAATTATGATATCAAGCACTGTGGATTTATACAATTAAAATAATTTGAATCAAATTTGTCAAAAGCCTTTCAGATGTAGTGATATAGGAATATAAAAAAAATAGAAGTAAGAAACCACTCTGGCTTTCAAACCTCATTCAATAGAATCATAGCTGATCCTCTATTTTAATACCATATTCCTGTTCTCTCCCTTGTATATTATTTGACATTAACTGTAAATATTCTGACTTCTCACAACTGGTTCCCCTATTCCATTTTATTATGGAGCTTCATTTCCTCATATTTGTTTGGACTGACACTGAAAATATAAAAAAATACATTATTTCATCCTGTGAAGCCCTCTGAGAAGCACACCCAATTTGTTCAGACATATCTCTGAGAAAGTAATCAAACATTCTAGAAAACACAGTCTGAAATTAATAAAGCAAAACCCCAGGATGTACTGGGTATTCTCTTGGTCCTCAACGTACAAAAACTATATCCTCAATTGAAATGGGGTTATCTTTGTTCTAATTGTCACCTACTGACATTTTTTTATAGTATTTGATCAACATAGCATCATCTGTGATTGTGGCCACAAGTTAAATGCTAACGTAAATGATGACGTGTAAACAGTGATTCCTTTGCCTGCTTCTTTGGAAACGGCTTTATTTCTATCTTTGATATCTCTTTTTTTTCCTTTCAAGATTCTTTTGAAGAGTCTGACCTGGAGTTACACTTTGACTTCAGTTCATTGAGGGAGTGGGACCCGCTGTCAGGGCCTCACAACCGGCCGCTTTTTGGTACCCCACGGACACAGCCTGGAAGACTAACATGTCTTCAGGGGCTGGATTTCCACGGCTCTTGAGGTAGGCTGATTCAAGGCTGGTGCCACTGCCGACGACCGATGTGTCAGAGGAGAACAAGGAAGATCAGCAGCATAAACACAAAATAATCTGCAGATGCTGTGATCAAAGCAACACGTTCAGTACGCTGGATGAACTCAGCAGGTCGGGCAGCATCAGTTAGAAACGATGATTCGACGTTTTGAGCCGGAACCCTTTGTCAGAACTGAAGAATGAAAGATGGTGAAGGATTTGAAGAATGCTTGTAGCGTCAGTTGAAAGACAAATGGGTGGGGGAGGGGAAGCACTGACATCATAGGCAGGAAAACAATGGGTGGCAGAAACATAGAAACATAGAAAATAGATGCAGGAGTAGGCCATTCGGCCCTTCGAGCCTGCACCGCCATTTATTATGATCATGGCTGATCATCCAACTCAGAACCCTATACCAGCCTTCCCTCCATACCCCCTGATCCCTTTAGCCACCAGGGCCATATCTAACTCCCTCTTAAATATAGCCAATGAACTGGCCTCAACTGTTTCCTGTGGCAGAGAATTCCACAGATTCACCACTCTCTGTGTGAAGAAGTTTTTCCTAATCTCGGTCCTAAAAGGCTTCCCCTTTATCCTCAAACTGTGACCCCTCGTTCTGGACTTCCCCAACATCGGGAACAATCTTCCTGCATCTACCCTGTCCAATCCCTTTAGGATTTTATACGTTTCAATCAGATCCCCCCTCAATCTTCTAAATTCCAACGAGTACAAGCCCAGTTCATCCAGTCTTTCTTCATATGAAAGTCCTGCCATCCCAGGAATCAATCTGCTGAACCTTCTTTGTACTCCCTCTATGGCAAGGATGTCTTTCCTCAGATTAGGGGACCAAAACTGCACACAATACTCCAGGTGTGGTCTCACCAAGGCCTTGTACAACTGCAGTAGTACCTCCCTGCTCCTGTACTCGAATCCTCTCGCTATAAATGCATCCTCCTCACAGCTAACACTGCCACCCAGCTTCGTGTCATCTGCAAACTTGGAGATGCTGCATTTAATTCCCTCATCCAAGTCATTAATATATATTGTAAACAACTGGGGTCCCAGCACTGAGCCTTGCGGTACCCCACTAGTCACCGCCTGCCATTCTGAAAAGGTCCCGTTTATTCCCACTCTTTGCTTCCTGTTTGCTAACCAATTCTCCATCCACATCAATACCTTACCCCCAATACCATGTGCTTTAAGTTTGCACACTAATCTCCTGTGTGGGACCTTATCAAAATCCTTTTGAAAATCCAAATATACCACATCCACTGGTTCTCCCCTATCCACTCTACTAGTTACATCCTCAAAAAATTCTATGAGATTCGTCAGCCATGATTTTCCTTTCACAAATCCCATCTGACTTTGTCCGATGATTTCACCGCTTTCCAAATGTGCTGTTATCACATCTTTGATAACTGACTCCAGCAGTTTCCCCACCACTGATGTTAGGCTAACCGGTCTATAAGTCCCCGGTTTCTCTCTCCCTCCTTTTTTAAAAAGTGGGGTTACATTAGCCACCCTCCAATCCTCAGGAACTAGTCCAGAATCTAACAAGTTTTGAAAAATTATCACTAATGCATCCACTATTTCTTGGGCTACTTCCTTAAGCACTCTAGGATGCAGACCATCTGGCCCTGGGGATTTATCTGCCTTCAATCCCTTCAATTTACCTAACACCACTTCCCTACTAATAAGTATTTCGCTCAGTTCCTCCATCTCACTGGACCCTCTGTCCACTACTATTTCTGGAAGATTATTTATGTCCTCCTTAGTGAAGACAGAACCAAAGTAATTATTCAATTGGTCCACCATGTCCTTGCTCCCCATAATCAATTCACCTGTTTCTGTCTGTAGGGGACCTACATTTGTCTTTACCAGTCTTTTCCTTTTTACATATCTATAAAAGCTTTTACAGTCAGTTTTTATGTTCCCTGCCAGTTTTCTCTCATAATCTTTTTTCCCCTTCCTAATTAAGCCCTTTGTCCTCCTCTGCTGAACTCTGAATTTCTCCCAGTCCTCAGGTGAGCCACTTTCTCTGGCTAATTTGTATGCTTCTTCTTTGGAATTGATACTATCCCTAATTTCTCTTGTCAGCCACAGGTGCACTACCTTCCTTGATTTATTCTTTTGCCAAACTGGGATGAACAATTGTTGTAGTTCATCCATGCAACCTTCAAATGCTTGCCATTGCATATCCACCGTCAATCCTTTAAGTGTCATTTGCCAGTCTATCTTAGCTAATTCACAACTCATACCTTCAAAGTTACCCCTCTTTAAGTTCAGAACCTTTGTTTCTGAATTAACTATGTCACTCTCCATCTTAATGAAGAATTCCACCATATTATGGTCACTCTTACCCAAGGGGCCTCTCACGACAAGATTGCTAATTAACCCTTCCTCATTGCTCAAAACCCAGTCCAGAATAGCCTGCTCTCTAGCTGGTTCCTTGACATGTTGGTTCAAAAAACCATCCCGCATACATTCCAAGAAATCCTCTTCCTCAGCACCTTTACCAATTTGGTTCACCCAATCTACATGTAGATTGAAGCCACCCATTATAACTGCTGTTCCTTTATTGCACACATTTCTAATTTCCTGTTTAATACCATCTCCGACCTCACTACTACTGTTAGGTGGCCTGTACACAACTCCCACCAGCGTCTTCTGCCCCTTAGTGTTACGCAGCTCTACCCATATCGATTCCACATCTTCCCGGCTTATGTCCTTCCTTTCTATTGCGTTAATCTTTTCTTTAACCAGCAACGCCACTCCGCCTCCCTTTCCTTCATGTCTATCCCTCCTGAATATTGAATATCCCTGAACGTTGAGCTCCCATCCTTGGTCACCCTGGAGCCATGTCTCTGTGATCCCAACTATATCATAATCATTAATAACAATCTGCACTTTCAATTCATCCACCTTATTACGAATGCTCCTTGCATTGACACACAAAGCCTTCAGGCGCTCTTTTACAACTCTCTTAGCCCTTATACAATTATGTTGAAAAGTGGCCCTTTTTAATGCTTGCCCTGGATTTGTCGGCCTGCCACTTTTACTCCTCTCCTTAGTACATTTTGCTTCTACCCTCACTTTACACCCCTCTGTCTCTCTGCACTGGTTCCCCTAGGATTCAAGTGTAACCCGTCCTTTTTGTACAGGTCACGCCTGCGCCAAAAGAGGTCCCAATGATCCAAAAACTTGATTCCCTGCCCCCTGCTCCAATCCCTCAGCCACGCATTTATCCTCCACGTCATCGCATTCCTACTCTCACTGTCGCGTGGCGATTACTACCTTTGCAGTCCTTTTTCTCAACTCCCTTCCTAGCTCCCTAAATTCTCCTTTCAGGACCTCATCCCTTTTCCTACCTATGTCATTGGTACTTATATGTACCACGACCCCTGGCTCCTCACCCTCCCACTTCAGGATATCTTGGACACGATCAGAAATATCCCGGACCCTGGCACCAGGGAGGCAAACTACCATCCGGGTCTCTGGATTGCGTCCACAGAATCGCCTATCTGACCCTCTTACTATCGAGTCCCCTATCACAACTGCCCTCCTCTTCCTTGCCCTACCCTTCTGAGCTACAGGGCCAGACTCTGTGCCGGAGGCACGGCCACTGTCGCTTCCCCCGGGTAAGCTGTCCCCCCAACAGTACTCAAACAGGAGTACCTATTGTTAAGGGGCACAGCCACCGAGGTACTCCCTATTACCTGACTCTTCCCCTTCCCTCTCCTAACCGTGACCCACTTGTCTGCCTCCCGTGGCCCCGGCGTGACCACCTGCCTGCAACTCCTCTCTATCAACTCCTCACTCTCCCTGACCAGACGAAGGTCATCGAGCTGCAGCTCCAGTTCCGTAACGCGATCCCTTAGGAGCTGCATCTCGATGCACTTGGCGCAGATGTAGACGTCCGGGAGGCTTGGAGACTCCAGGGCCTCCCACATCCGACACAGAGAACAGCAAACTGCCCTCACACTCATACTGCCCCTCTCCTCAAATAACAACAGAAAATGAATGCCAAACCTTCCTCGCCTCGCCCGTTTCCGCCTAAGCCCGTTGAGCCGAAGCCCTTAAGTCTTCAGTCTGCTCCCGGCTCACTCCGCTGCCCGCAAACTACGCTGCCCGCTCTATGAAGCTCTGTTCCTTTTAAATCTGCCGCGCTGCACTGCCCAACGTCACACACCTGCGCAGTCCCGCCTCTCAGAACGCCGTTGGAGAAAAAAAAATAACGAAAATTTCAAAAATATCTTTCTCGGCACTCCCACTCAGACTCTCAGACTCCTTCTTTGAATCAAACCCGAAGCAGGATTTCTGCCCTTTTAAATCTGCCGCGCTGCACTGCCCGACGAAGATGGAGACGGAACCATGAGGGAGCTGGGGGAGGGTGTAGAGTGAAATAGGGATAGAGGAAGGGAGGGGGAGGGAATTACCGGAAGTTGGTGAATTCTATGTTCATACCAAGGGATTGGAGACTATCTAGACGGTATATGAGGTGTTGCTCCTCCAACCTGAGTTTAGCCTCATCATGGCAGTAGAGGAGGCCATGTATGGACATATCTGAATGGGAATGGGAAGCAGAGTTGAAGTGGGTGGCTAGTGGGAGATCCTGTCTGTTGTGGTGGACGGAGTGGAGATGCTTGACGAAGCGGTCCCCCAATCTGCATCGGGTTTGTCTGATGTAGAAGAGGCCGCACCGGGAGCACCGGATGCAGTAGATGACCCCAACAGACTCACAAGTGAAGTGATGTCTCACCTGGAAGGACTGTTTGGGGCCCTGAATGGTTGCAAGAGATGAAGTGTAGGGACAGGTGTAGCACTTAGGCTTACAGGGATAAGTGCCGGGTGGGAGATCCGTGGGGATGGATGTGCGGATAAGGGAGTCGCGGAGGGAATGATCTCTGCGGAAAGCGGAGAGGGGTGGAGAGGGAAAGATGTGCTTAGTGGTGGTGTCCTGTTGAAGGTGGCGGAAGTTGCGGAGGATAATGTGCTGGATCCGGAGGCTGGTGGGGTGGTAGGTGAGGACAAGGGGAACTCTGTCCCTGTTGTGGTTGCGGGAGGATGGGGTGAGGTCCGAAGTACGAGAAATGGAGGAGATGCGGGTGAAGGCATCATTGATGACGGTAGAAGGGAAACCACGATCCTTAAAGAAAGAGGACATTTGAGATGCCCTAGAATGGAAAGCCTCATCCTCGGAGCAGATGTGGTGGAGACGGAGGAACTGGGAATAGGGAATGGCATTTTTGCATGGGTGGGGTGGGAAGAGGTATAGTCGAGGTAGTTATGAGAGTCAGTGGGCTTGTAGAAGATGTCAATGGACAGTCTATCTCCAGAGATGGAGACCGAGACATCGAGAAAGGGGAGAGAAGTGTCCAAGATAGAGCAAGTGAATTTGAGGGCTGGGTGGAAGTTGGAAGTAAAGTCGATGAAATTGACGAGCTCAGCATGGGTGCAGGAAACAGCACCAATGTAGTCGTCAATGTACCGAAGGAAAAGTTGGTGAGCAGTACCAGAATAGGTTTGGAGTACAGACTGTTCCACATAACCAATGAAGAGGCAGGTAAGCTGGGTCCCATGCGAGTTCCCATAGCTACACCCTTAGTCTGAAGAAAATGGGCTGTGTACATACACCTATTGATACTTCTGGACACATCTTCAGTGATGTTCCTGGAATCATCGGGTGTTTCGGGTCTTTCAACATCATATAACCTCTTCCAGGTGACCTAGCTGGGGCTGATCAGACCCCAGCTTGTGTCCAGATGGCTAGCTACTTATGACTCCATGGCTCCCCTCTTTTGAGCCACAGCCATCTTGAGGCCCTCTCTGCCATATCGGTGGTACTGTGGATGGCTCTCCTCTTCCACTCTCCCTCGATGCCCAAAATGCTGAAGGCTCTAACTAAGGAACTGGCTACAAATCCCCTACAACCAACCTCCACTGGGAGACACCTCGCTCTCCATCCAGCCTGTTGACAGTTGCTGACCAGTCCTGCGTACTTGGAGGGCTTCCTTTCAAAGGCATCTTCCAAGCTATCTTTCCATGGGACTGTCAGCTCCAGCAGCACCACTTGCTTAGTAGACTCAGACACTAGGATAATGTCTGGTCGCAGGGTGGTGGCTGCGATATGGTTGGGGAACTTCAGCTGCCCTTCGAGGTCCACCAACAGCTGCCAGTCCCTTGCAGAGGTCAGAATGCCTGCAGATGTTCTTTTGGCAGGTATTGGCTGCTCCCCAGCTCTGACAAAGGCAATGGTCTGCTTGGAGGGTCGGGACCACTTCGCCCACTTAACTCCTGCGCTGACGGCTTCAGCGATGGTCTTCAGGACCTGATCATGCCTCCACCTGTACTGTCCCTCACCAAGTGCCCTTGTGCAGCCACTGAGGATGTGCTGCAGGGTTCCTCGCTTGGAGTACAGTGGGCACGCAGATGACTCTGCCTTGCCCCATGTGTGCAGGTTTGATGGGCTTGGAAGCACATCGTACACTGTCTGGATGAGAAATTGGATGCGGTGTGGTTCGGCTTTCCAAAGATCAGCCCAGGTCACTTTCCTCTCAACCGCATTCTCCCATCTTGTCCAAGCTCCCTGTTGCTTCATTCCCACCGCCTTACAGGCTCTCATCTCCTCCACTACTGCTCTCACCTCCTCCTGAACTAGACGACACCTTTCCTTCCCTCTGGTGTCCATTTGGGGAGTTGGAAAGGATCCCAACCCAGCTCGGCCTCGTGTGACCACTCCCACCAGCCTCCTGTGACACAGCCTCGCCTCTGCCTCCTGAACAGCTTCCCCTGCCCTCCACTTCCTGCCAGTCCTCACTTAGATCCCTGCAGTAGCCACCTTCGGGTCACTTGAGTCCCTATACTGTAGCACTTCTCTGGCTCTTGTTACCTTGAATTCTTCCTCCAAGGATCTGAAGGGCAGTTGCAGTTTGTTGTGGTGTCCATAGATGCTGCTCAGGCTCTTTGGCAGCCCCAGCCATCTCCTGAGGTGGTTGCTAACCCTCCTCTCTCAGGTTTCGACTGTCGAGATCAGAACTGCATAGACGAGGAGGGGCCACAGGATTCTGGGAAGAATGCCATACTGATACACCCAGGCTTTAAGCTTCCCAGGTAGGCCAGACTTGTCCAAGTTTTCAGCCAGCCATCCAACTCGGTGCAGGTTGCCTGAATGGATATTGCGTCCCTTAAAGAGCTGTCAAAAACTTTGCCTAAGCTCTTGACTGGCTTTTCTGTGATGGCTGGGATGACTGTGCCTGCGATGCTGAACCGGAACTTGTTCTCCACCTTCCCTTTCCTCAGCACCATCGGTCTTGATTTGGCAGGTTTGAAACGTATCCGGGTCCACTCCACCAGCTTTTCGAGCCCTTGCAGAATCCTCCGGCAGCCTGGGACTGATTCTGTGGTGACTGTGAGGTCATCCATGAATGCCGATAGGTGGTTGCCGTTGAGCAGAATTCATTCTGGGCCCTCTGCACCCTGGTTCAGCAGACTTAGTGAGCATGTTCATGGCTAGGGAGAACAGTGTTACTGAGATAGTGCACCCTGTGATGATGCCGATCTCCACCTTGTGCCAGGATGATGTAATTGCTCCTGAAGAGACCCTCATCCTGAAGTTGCTGTAATAATCAGCAATAAGGTCTCTGCTTCTGCTGGGGACGTGATATTTGGTCAGTGTGAGCTGCACCAGCTTGTGCGGAATGGAGCCATATGCATTTGCCAGGTCGAGCCACAACACTGACAGGTTGCCCTTGTTCTCTCTGGCCTCCCTGATGAGCTGTGTCACCACACCGATGTGCTCCAGACAGCCCGGCATCCCTGAAATGCCACCCTTCTGGACTGATGTATCAATATAGGTGTTCTTTGCTAGGTAGGTGCACAGCCGGTTAGAAACTGCACTGAAGAAGATCTTCGCCTCGACACACAGCAGGGAGCTGATGCGAAACTGATCTATCTAGGTGGCATTTTCCTTCTTCGGGATCCACACCCCTTCAGCCACTCTCCACTGTTCTGGGATCTTCCCCCTTCTCCAGAAGATTCTCAGGATCTTCCACAGACGCAGCAGGAGTATGAGGTGTTGCTTGGTCCTGGAGCCGAGCTTACCCTTGATTTGCGGACGACCTCTCTGACTTCCTTGAGTTGCAGCTCTGACATGTTGAACTGCGCATCCGGTTCAGGTGGGTCTATTAGGATGTCGCACTCTCCCAACTCCTGCTCTCTTTCAGGATCATTATATATCTTCTTCAGGTGTTGGTCTATGTCTTCCTGCGAACAGGCCAGTTTCCCACTGCGCTTCTCCCCCAGCAACTCCTTGGTAAACTTGAAGGGGTTGGCGATAAAGGCAGCACGTTTTCGGGCCCTTTCACGACGCCACCTCCGATGCCACTCTGCCCGGCGGAGGACCCTGATCTTCTTTCGTAGTATGCACATCAGCTGGGCCGAGCCAATGCGCTCCTCTTCTCCTGCCTCCTTGTATTGGGACTTCAGCGCTTTCATCTCCTGCCTGATGTTGTGGATCCTCAATGCTCTTTGGTTCTTCGAGTAAGATGTTTTGGAGCCTTCCTTCTCCTCTTCTCCAAACCGTTCAGCTGCGATACTGACAATAATTGTTGTCATGGCTTGCAGCTTCCTATCAACCCCTCCCTTTGCTGTTGCCTCCAGAATTTGGTTAACATCTTCATCAAACTGCTTCCACAGTGAAGTCATGTTAGCTGCAGGCCATTTGATCCGCCTCCTGTTAGACTTCATGTTCGAGGGATTAGTTTGCAACACTTGGAGGTTCCAGGCACTATGGGGTGACTCCGGGCCTGGCTCCTCCTTTGTCTCACCAGGTTGGACACCTGCGCGTTGTGCTGCTCCTGCTCCCGCCAAACACTTCATCCTCGCTTGGTGGATCTTCAATCCACGATCGTTCTTGCAGATTTTGCCACATGAACACTGCTTCCTCATTGTCGTTTGTTCATTGCCTGGGTCTGATGTCGTTGTGTCCATCCGACTGGGGTGCTCATCCTCCCCCCTCTCGGGCACCCCTGGGGGTATCTTTCCCTTAGGTTCATTGTAGCTTTTGTGAGGGTCCTCCTCTCAGAGGACACAGATTGGGTTGCTAGCCCGTTCTGCCCTGGTTGCCGTCTCTCCAGGCTGTCACTGACTCTCCAGTCATCACCACTCTTTTCGCGGGAAGAGCCAAAAGAGAAGTTTTTAAGTGTGAGGACCAGTTCCACCAACCGGAGGAGGGTAGTAGTGGTGGGGAACTGGTGAGGTCTATTATCCAAGAAGTAGCAGAGGGCTTTGAGGCCTTCTTGATGGGGAATGGAGGTGTATAAGGATTGGACATCCATAGTAAAAATGTATCGGTTGGGACCAGGGAATTGGAAGTTATTGAAGCGGTGGAGGGCATGGGATGTATCCAGGATGTAGGTGGGGAGGGACGGAACTATGGGTGACAAAATGGAGTCCAGGGAGGCAGATACAAGTTCGGTGGGACAGGAGCAGGCAGAAACTATGGGTCTGTCGGGACAATCAGGCTTGTGGATCTTGGGGAGGAGGTAAAACCAAGCGGTACAGGGTGTGGGAATAATGAGTTTAGTGGCTGAGGATGGAAGGTCTCCAGAGTTGATAAGGGCGGTGATGGTGCCGGAGACAATGGCTTGATGTTTTTTGGTGGGGTCCTGTTCCAGTGGTAAGTAAGAGGAGGTGTCAGAGAGCTGCTGTTTGGCCTCAGTGAGCTAGAGGTCCGTCCGCCAGACAACTACGGCACCATCTTTGTCAGCAAGGTTTGATGGTGAGGTTAGGATTAGTGCGGAGAGAGTGGAGGGCAGTGCGTTCAGAGGGAGTGAGGTTGGAACAGGAGAGAGGAGTGGTGAAGTTGAGACGATTGATGTCTCGGCGGCAGTTGGAGGTGAAGAGATCGCGTGCAGGTAGAAGGCCCAGGTGGGGTGTCCAGGAGAAGGAGGAGTGTTGAAGACAGGAGAAGGGGTCATCTGTAGCGGGAGGGGAATCCTTCCCAAAGAAGTAGGCTCGGAGACGTAGGCGACGGAAGAAGAGCTCAGCGTCATGGCGGGCACGGAACTAACTGAGGTGTGGACGGAGGGGGACAAAAGTGAGACTCTTGCTAAGGACAGAACGTTCTGCCTCAGAGAGGGGAAGGTCAGAGGGGATGGTGAAGACACGGCAAGGGTTGGGGCTGGGGTCGGAGGATGGTGAAGAGTGGGATGTATCGGAGGGAGAGGGGGGTTGGGATGTTCAGGGACAGCAGGGTTAGGGGAGGATGAGGAATCAGAGGAATGGAGAGGCGATGAGGGGTAGAGGTAAGTTTGGGAGTCGCTGGGTGGAAAGAGGGTAGTGGGGGAATAAGGTGGGCGGTGGGACCCAGCGGCAGTAGGAGCAGTTCCAGTTTGGAGAGTGTCGGGATCTCGGTCCAAGCTGGATTCGGAGCTGGGGGTGACGGAGCCTGTAGCCTGCATGGCTCCAGAACTGAGGTCGAGTCCATGGCTCGCCGGGGGCTGGTTCCCCTTTTCCGGAGGCGGTGGTTCCAATCGGGGTCAGAATCAGAGGCGGATGGGTCTCCGGCCTGCTGAAGGCCTGAGAAGTCCAGGTCCAGGCTGGAGCCAGTCGTCGTCGTGGGCTTTAGGCGGGCGAGCTTGTTGTCCTTTTTGGACACGAGGAAGGAGAAGAAACGTCGGTTTGAGGCGTGAATCCGGCGGAGAATGAAGTGCAGGAGAGGTCCATGGCAGATGGTGGAGAGCGAGGCTCGGAGTGGTGGCAGAGAGAGGGACAGAGCCCGTAGGTATCTTCGCATGGCAGCGAGCGTGGCGCGAAGAATCCAGCGGGAGCAGCGGTCAATGAAACGGAGGTACCTGGGATCCTTGCTGGGCCTGAACTGGGAGGCCTGGAACCATAGCTGGAATCCCTGCAGTAACAGATGGCGGTGGAGACACGTTCCCAGGAAGGAGACGTGGCTGTGGTAGCAGGTCTGAGTCAGGATGTGGTCGAAGAGTCGGAGAGAGGCGGAGATCACAGAGAGGGAGCAGTGACAGAGGGTCTCACTGAACTCCCGTCGAAGAGAGGATTTAAACTTCTTCAGGGTAGGCATACCTCGAAGAGATTTCGCAGTGGAGTAACGAAATGTAAACACAAAATAATCTGCAGATGCTGTGATCAAAGAAACACTTTCAGTACACTGGATGAACTCAGCAGGTCGTGCAGCATCAGTTAGAAATGATGATTCGACGTTTTGGGACGGAAGCCTTCGTCAGGACTGAAGAATGAAAGATGGTGAAGGATTTGAAGAATGCTTGTAGCTTCAGTTGAAAGACCAGTAACTTGAAAGACAAAGGGGTGGGGGAGGGGAAGCATTGATGTCATAGCCCTGAAAACAATGGGTGGTAGAAGAAGGAGGCGGAACCATGAGGGAGCTGGGGGAAGGGGTAGAGTGAAATAGGGATAGAGGAAGGGAGGGGGGAGGGAATTACTGGAAGTTGGAGAATTCTATGTTCATATCAAGGGGTTGGAGATCAGAAGCAGCGGGCTTGCTACTAGCTATGTGCCCAGAGGCACAGAGCTCGGAAAAATCGACACAACAGACTTTGAACACCATAAATCAGCCGGTTGTTTTGTTATGTCTCCCCTTTTGCTGTGAAACGGGGACACCACTTTTTCCCTTATTATGGAGGGAGAGGGAGAGAGGGAGAGAGAGAGGGAGAGAGGGAGAGGGAGAGACGTGGAGGGAGCAGTGGGGGGGAAGGGGGAGAGGGGGAAGGGAGAGGGAGGGGGAGGGGGAGAGGGGAGGGGAGGGGAGGGGAGGGGAGGAGGAGGGGGAGAGAGAGAGGGAGAGGGAGAGGGAGAGGGAGATGGAGAAGGAGAAGCAGAGGGTGAGAGGGAGGGGGGAGGGGAGAGGGGGAGGGGAGGGGGAGAGGAGGAGGGGGGAGAGGGAGAGGGAGAGAGGGAGGGGGAGAGAGAGAGGGTGATCGGGAGAGGGAGATGGAGAAGGAGAAGTAGAGGGGGAGAGGGGGAGGGGGAGAGAGGGGGAGTGGGAGGGGGAGAGAGGGAGAGGGGGAGAGGGGGAGAGGGAGAGGGGGAGAGGGGGGGAGAGGGGGAGGGAGAGGGGGAGAGGGGGAGAGAGGGGGAGGGAGGGGGAGAGGGAGTGGGAGAGGGAGTGGGAGAGGGAGAGGGAGAGGGAGAGGGTGATGGAGAGGGTGAGGGAGAGTGGGAGGGAGAGAGGGAGGGAGAGAGGGAGGGAAAGAGGGAGGGGGGAGAGGGAGAGGGAGGGAGAGAGAGAGACACACAGACACACACACACACACACACACACTATGGTATGTCAAATACCGGATGAACGAGTAGTCTTTGGGGTACTGCAAGTCTGTGTCTTTATTGATGCTTTGCTGCACGCTTGAGTGCTCGGTAGGAGGCACTGATTTTTTTTGCTGGTGGGGGGTGTATTCGTTCCCTTGCTGCTGCTTGTGCATGGGAGAGGGGGGCTTTGGGGTTCTTACATTTAAGTGTCATTCATTCTTTGGGGCACTCCTCTGTTTTCGTGGATGTTTGCAAAGAAAAAGAATTTCAGGATGTATATTGCATATATTCTCTGCCATTAAATGTACCTATTGAAACCTATTGAATGAATGTAGCTCTATATCACATCAATTAAATCCCACTGCTATGCAAGAATGAATGATGTACAAAAGTTCATCTAAGAATAAAGCTTATAGTTGGTTCAAAAGTATATCACCTCTTTTTATTGTGCTTCACAAGATGGTCATTCAGGGCCAGAAGGTGAAAAGATCCTCCCTACCTGGGATAGGCTTCCTCTTGTCCTCCCCTTTACCACACCACCAGCCTCCGCATCTAGCATGTAATTCTCCGAAACTTCCGCCACCCCAATGGGAGTCCACCACCAAGCATATCTTTTCCTCACCCCCATTTTCTCCCTTCCAAAGGGATCACTCCCTACACAACTCCCCACACAACTCCCCTGTCCATTCGTCCCTCCCCACTGATCTCCCTCCTGGCACTTATTCTTATAAATGGAACAAATGCTACACCTGCCCCTACACCTCCTCCCTCACTACCACCCAAGGCCCTAAACAATCCTTCTAGCTGAGGCAACACTTCACCTGTGAGTCTGCTGTGGTCATTTACTGTGTTTGGTGCTTCCCATTTGGCCTCTTGTATATCAGTGATACCCGACGTAGATTAGGAGACCACTTCGCTGAGCATCTACGCTCAGTCTGCCAGAACAAGCAGAATCTCCCAGTGACCACCCATTTTAATTCCGCTTCCCTTTCCCATTCTAATTTGTCCATCCATGGCCTCCCCCACTGCCGTGATGAGGCCACACTTGGGTTGGAGGAACAACACCTTATATTTCGTTTGGGTAGCATCCAACTTGATGGCATGAACATTGATTTCTCAAACTTCTGGTGATGCCCCCACCACCAACCCCCCCCTCACCATTTCCCATCTCCATTTCGCTCTCTCACCTTATCTTCTTGCCTGCCATCAACTGCCTCTGGTGCTTTCTCCCCCCTCCCCCTTTTTCTTTCTTCCATGGCTTTCCGTCTCTTCCACAAGTCAACTTCTTAGCTCTATACTTCATCCCTCCCCCTCCGGGTTTCACCTGACATCTGGTATTTCTCTCTCCTCTCCCCCCAACTTTTAAAATCTACTCTTCAGCCTTTTTTCTCCAGTCCCGCCAAAGGGTTTTGTCCCGAAATGTCGACTGTACTTTTTTCCATAGATGCTGCCTGGCCTGCTGAGTTCCTCCAGCACTTTGTGTGACCTGCTCAGATTTCCAGCATCTGCAGATTTTCTCTTGTTTAATGTCCTCAACATGTTTGCTTTGAGTAAATACAAAGTCAAAAAATTCTTGAAAAAAATTTCAATGCTTTCATTGAGCAGACCTAACAGGCAGTAATCATTTGAAATTGGAGATGTTTCAGTCAGTGAAAATATTGCTATAATGGCATCATAGTAAAATGGTTGTGGAAAAGATCAATTACATTACCTTTTGGAAGGTCAATAATTGCAACAGCTCCCTTGTCACCTTGCATTAGTGTGTCATTGAAAATGTTTATTACAAAAGCTGGCCTCTGAAGCTTTGTTTCCAAATTTTTCATATAACTGAACCTTGTAGAAAAAATTAAAACCCATTAAATTTAATTGGCAGTATACTTATTCAATTTTGCATATTATGAACATATACAGTGCCTATAAGAAGTATTCTCACCCCCTTGCAAGTTTTCATGTTTTATTGTTTTACAACATTGAATCACAGAGGATTTATTTTGCTTTTTTGACACTGATCAATAGAAAAAAGACTCATGTTGAAGTGAAAACAGATGTCTACAAAGTGATCTGAATTAACTACAAATATAAAACACAAAATAATTGATTGCATAAGTATTCACCCCTTTTAATATGGCACACCAAATCATCAGTGGTGTAGCCAATTGGTTTTAGAAGTCATATAATTAGTTAAATGGAGATCACTTGTGAACAGTCAAGATGTTTCAATTGATTGTAGTAAAAATACAACTGTATCTGGAAGGTCCAACTGCTGGTGAGTTAGTATCCTAGCAAAAACGACACCATGAAGACAAAAGAACACTCCAAGCAACTCTTCAAAAAGGTTATTGAAAAGCACAAGTCAGGAGATGGATACAAGAAAGTGTCCAGGTCACTGAATATCCCTTGGAGTACAGTTATGATAATCATCAAGAAATGGAAAGAATTTGGCACAGCTGTAAATTTGCCTAGATAGAACAAGCTATCCTCAAAAACTGAGTGGCTGTGCAACAAGGGGACTGGTGAAGGAGGCCACCAAGAAACCTGTGATAACTGTGGGGGAGTTACAAGCTTCAGTGACTGAGATGGGAGGTACTGCACATGCAACAACTGTTGCCCAGTTGCTTCACCAGTCACAGCTTTATGGGACAGTGGTAAAGAGAAAGCCACTGTTTGGAAAAAAAACTCAAATGAAGTCTCAGCTAGAGTTTGCCAGAAGGCATGTGGGAGACTTTGTTGTCATCTAGAAGAAAATTCTATGGTCTAATGCAGTGGTCCCCAACCAACAGGCCGCAAAGCATATGCTACCAGGCAGCGAGGAAACGATATGATTTGGCGATATTAAACGATATGAGTCAGCTGCACCTTTCCTCATTCCCTGTCACGCACTGTTGAACGTGAACACCACCCCCCCCACCCCTGTTGGCCGGTCCGCAAGAATATTGTCAATATTAAACCGGTCCGCGGTGCGAAAAAGGTTAGGAACCCCTGGTCTGATGAACCCAAAATTGATTTTTTTTTGGCCATCAGACTAAACACTATGTTTGGCATAAGCCAAACACCACACATCATCAAAAGCACACTTTCCCTACTGTGAAGCATGGTGGTGGTTGTATCATGCTGTGGTGATTCTTTACTGCAGCAGGCCCTGAAAGGCCTGTGAAGTAAGAGGGTAAAATGAATGCAGAAAATTCAGGGAAATCCTGGAGGAAAACCTGATGCAGCCTGCGAGTAAACTGTGACTTGGGAGAAGATTTGTTTTCCAGCAAGACAATGACACCAAGCATAAAACCAAAGCTACACAGGAGTGGCTTAAAAACAACAAAGTTAACATCCTGGAATGGCCAAGTCAAGTGTCCAGCCCTCAATCCAATTGAGAATTTGCAGCTGGACTTAGAAAGTGCTGTTTACTCATGATCCCTATGCAATCTGATAGAGCTTGAGAAGTTTTGTAAAGAAGAATGGGGAAAAGCTGCGCAAAGAGCTGTGTGCAGATGTACAAAGCTGATAAGTACCTATCCACATAGACCCAAGGCTGTGATTGCTACTAAAGATGCATCTACAAAGTACTGAATTGAAGGGGATGAGTAATTATGCAGTCAATTATTGTGTATAACTGTAATAAATTTAGACTAATTTGTAAAAATATGTTTTCACCTTGACACAAAAGAGTCTTTTCTGTTGGTCAAAGTCAAAAAAAGTCAGATTAGAACCGCTGCAGTTCAATGTTGTAAAGTAATAAAACATGAAAGCTCCTGGTGGGGGAATGAACAGTTTTTATATATCTGCAACCTTTAGCACACTATACTTATGTTATCTATCTAATATTTTTTCCATTGTCAGGTAAGTAGTAATTTGAAGTCTTTTTTTTAAATATTATTACATATTTCTGATGGAGAATTATTCCCGCATCCCAAACACATACTAGCAATATTTATCTCTTAAACTAAATTAACAATATGAAGAACCAAATGAGAATTGATGAGCCTCTGTTAAATGGGAAACAATGTAGGGTGGAAGGAAATTAGGAGATAGAGAATGAGACTAATCAATTTGCTTCTCTTGGAGTCAGCATGCACCCATTGGGCTGAATGGCCTACTGTATCATTATAAATATAAAGCTGCACAGTCAAGGCATTCAGACACTGAAAGGCAGATTTGTTTTGAAATGAAAAGTAAGGAGTAAAAATGCAAACTTAAACCAAAGAAAATAACATTAAAACTATGATTTGTAAAATCGCAATACTTGTTTTAATGCTTTCAATTCAAATAATGACAAGAGCTCCTGTTTAATATTTGTGGCTTCTTACCATTCAGCTTGCCAGACGACAAAATTAAATGATGGATAGAGGAACCAACCCATTTCTGACAACCTCCTTTCCATGTTAATTCCAAAGAAAAAATTAGGTGAAGGAGTGTGCTGGAAGGTCACATTCACATTTGTATGGTTTCTGCATAATAAAGTAATTGAACAAGTTATACAAAACTTGATTTTTAATATTCTACCTGTACCAGTGCTTTAGAGCAGAATTTCAACTAGTTTCATGTTAAGCGATTTATGTATCTTCCATGGGTTTCCTTGATTTTCTACCTGTAGGTCTCCTGTGCTGGATTAACTACAGCCACAAAAGACATGAAAGAATTAAGGTAAACTAAGAAACTACAATAAAATACCACCGCATCCTTATTCATAACTGTCAAACCTCTCAATGGGGTAGACAGATACTGTAGCTCCCACATCTAAAAGGAACTAACTAAAAAATTGCCACATAATGATGCTAACATTGTTCTCAAAAACAACAGAATTCTCATAATAGAAGTGTTATTTACAGTGAAACAGTCAACCTTGAACACAGTGACCAGCAAGGAATCAGGAAAACTTTTGTGATTAGTTGAAAATGTTTTGCAGTCCTACCATTCACAAGAAAGTTGAGGAAGTTGTGTAGGTTTGGATTGACTGTTATGGCAACAAACATCTATCGAGACCATTAGAAATGCTGGAACTTCACACGTACTATGCACAACATCATTCCAAGCGATGATCGCTTAGAATTCCTAAATGCTGAACTCATTAAACCTACGTGCGTTTCAGCTATGATGCCATGCATGGGGGAAAAAAAGAGCTTTGTAATTCACCATGTTCTTGAAACCATTAACAGTGATAATAGTCCATAAAATTCTAATAGTTTTCAGAACATGTTTTAGATTTTGTTAAAATATTCTAGCCAAAGACCAGGGAAAGAATCATAAGGAATCTTGAAAATACTCCTGGGATAGCTCAAAAGAAGGAAAAATATTAGAAATGTGATTCTTTTGGGGAATTAAGCGATCAAAGAGTGCAGGTCACCCTACCTGACCAAATCTTAGCAGAATCAAATTCAAAGCACAAACTAGAATGTATTCATGAAGTGAGTCCTTTTAATCTAGATGATAAAGTCAGTTGCAGAACAGGAGAAAATGACAGATCTCATGTGAATGAAAATTTCAAAAAGAGCATTAATAAAAATATTATGTTGGAGAAATTAATGGAAATGAAGGGTATTAAGTTAACAGGACCAAATAGTTTTAAGGAGATACCTATGACTACATTAAATGCATTGGTTTTCATCTTCCAAAGTTCTTTAAATTCTAAAGTGGATCCCATAGATTGGAAAGTAGCAAACATGACCTTACTATTTGCTAGAGCTATTCAGGAGAGGGTTTAAAGTATTTTGGCAGAGGGATGGAAAACAGAGGGGTACTGCTGAGGATGAGGTAACTGGTTTACAAAGAGAGATAGTGAGACTGTCCGTAAGAACAGGTTGATGACAGGGCAAAATTGCAGCCAACAGAATGAGTTAAAATGTAAAAGGCAGACAAAATTCAAAAGAGGGAATACAGGACTGAAGGTATTAAATTGAATGTGTGCTGTATACAGAATAAAGTAGATCAACTTGTAGCACAGTTACAGATTGGCATGTATGATGTTGTGGTTATCACTGATTCATGGCTTAAAGAATTTTATGGCTGGGAAGTTAACATCCAATACACACATTATATCAGAAGGACAGGCAGCTAGATGTGGTTCTATTGGTAAAAAATGAAATCAAATCATTAGAAAGGGGTGACATAGGATTGGAAGGTGTTGAATCATTGTGGATAGAGCTAAGGGACTACAAGGGTTAAAAGAACTTGATGGGACTTGTATATAAACCTCCAAATAGAAGTAAAGATGTGGACTACAAATTACAAAAGGAGATAGAAAATGCATGCCAAAAGGGATGTTCCAATAGAAATAGGAGATTTCAATATGCAGGTAGATTGGGAAAACCAGGATCCCCAGAGGGGGAACTTCTAGAATGCCGATGAGATTTAGTGCAGCTCATGGTTGAGCCAACTAGAGGATGAGATGTTCTGTATTGGTTGTTGTGCAATGAACCAAAACTGATTAGAGAGCTTAAGATAAAGGTACCCTTAGGGGCTAATGATCATATGATAGAATTTACACTGCAACTTGAAAAGGAGAAGCTAAATTGAGATGTATTAGTATTACAGTGGAGTAAAAAGAATTACTGTGGTATGAGAGAGGAGCTGGCCAAAATTGATTGAAAAAGAACACCAGCAGGGATAATAACAGGTCTGCAATGGCTAGAATTTCTCGGAGCAATTCAGACGAAGTATTCTCAAGGCAGGACGACACAACAATGGCTGACAAGAGCAGTGAAAGCCAACATAAAAGCCAAAGAGAGCATATAACAGAGCAAAAATTAGTAAGAAGTTGGAGGATTGGACAGCTTTTAAAATCCAATAGAAGGCAACTGAAAAAGTCATAAAGAAAGAAATGATGGAATACGAAGGTAAGCTAGCCAATAATATTAAAGAGGATATCAAAAGATTCTTCAGATACATAAAGTGCAAATGAGAGGTGAGAGTAGATATTGGGCTGCTGGAAAATGATGCTGGAGAGGTAGTAATAGGGGACATGGAAATGGTAGACAAACTGAATGAGTATTTTGCATCAGGCTTGACTATGGAAGGCACTAGGATTATGCTGAAGGTTTGGGAGTGTTAGGGAGCAGAAGTGTGTGAAGTTACCATTACGTGGGAGAAGGCACTTGGGAAACTGGAAGGTCAGAAGGTAGATAAAACAAACTGGACCAGATGGTGTACACACCAGGTTTCTGAAAGAGATGGCTGAAGAGATTGTGGAGGTATTAGTAATGATGATACAAGAATCAGTAGATTCTGGCAGGTCTGTAAAATTGCAAATGTCACTCCACTCTTCAAGGAGAGAGAGAGAGAGAGAGAGAGAGAGAGAGAGAGAGAGAGAGAGAGAGAGAGAGAGAGAGACAGAAGAAAGGAAATTATAGGCCAGTTAGTCTGATCTCAGTGGTTGGGAAGATACTGGAGTTAATTATTAAGGATGTGGTTTCGGGTACTTGGAGGAACATAATAATATAGGCTGTAGTCAGTATGGTTTCCTTATGGGAAAATCTTGCCTGACAAATCTGTTGCAATTCTTTGAAGAAATAACAAGAAAGATAGGTACAGGAGAATTGGAGGATGTTGGGCACTTGGATTCTCAGAAGGCCTTTAACAAAGTGCCACACATGAGGCTGCTTAACAAATTAAAAGCTCATGGTGTAACAGGAAAGATACTAGCATAGGTAGAGCATTGGCTGATTGGCAGAGGAAAGAGTGGGAATAAAGGGAGCCCTTTCTGGTTGGCTACCGGTGACTTGTTCCCCAGGGGGGTGTGTTGGGACCACTTCTTTTTACGCTATAAGTCAATGATTTAGATAGCTCCTACTACCCACATACAGACAGAGCCAAAAAAGAAAGGCTCCAGAGATCAAGACAACTAAGAGGTTGTTGCAGGAGACAGAGGAACTGTTAGAGGATTGCCTTGAGTTAGCGGACTGGGCCACATACAAGAGCTCATTTGAGGACCTGAATGACTGCAGGGTCATAACAGATTTCATTAAAGCAATTGTGAATGAATGTGCCCCACAAAATTGTTCAGTGTTTACCCCAATCAGAGGCCTTGGATGAACCATGAAATCTGGAATTTGCTGAGGGCCAGATCAGAGGCATTCAAGTCTGGAGATAAATAATGCTACAAGAGGTGCAGGTATAATCTTCAGAAAGCCATCTTTCAGGCAAAGTGGAGATTCTGGACTAGACTGGAGTCAACGAGGGATGCTTGGCAGCTGAGGGAGGGCTGGAATGCCATAACCTCCTACAAAATTAAATCTTGTGACATAGGGAACAGCAGAACTTCACCTCCAGATGAGCTCAATGCATTCTATGTTTATTTTGATGACTAGAACAGGAGGGAACCATCACGCCCCCTTGTGTCTCCCGATGATCCTTTGGTCACAGTATTTGAAGACGTGGTCTGCATTCAACAGAGTGTATCTGAGGAAAGCATCTGGTCCACATAGAATAACTAGTCAAGTACTGAAGACCTGGGCTGACCAACTGTCTGGTGCATTCATGGATATCTTCAACCTCTTGCTCTGGCAGTGTTTGGTACGCACCTGCTTCACGCAGGCTTCAATTATACCAGTGCCCAAGAAGAGCGTGATAACCTGCTTCAATGACTATTGCCCAATGGCACTTACATCCACAGTGATGAAGTGTTTTGAGAGGCTGGTTTTGAAGAATATCTGTCCGAGTGGTGACTGGATCTGTTCCAATTTGCCTACAATTCTATAGCAGATGCCACCTCATTGGCTCTTCACAAAAATCTGGACCATCTGGACAGCAAAGATGCTCTTTCTTGATTACAGCACAGCATTTAATACCATCACCCCCTCAAAACTAATCAGTAAACTCCAAGACCTGGGCTTCAGTACTGCTTTCTGGAATTGGATCCTGGATTTCCTCACTTGCAGACCCCAGTCAGATTTGATTGGCAAAAACATCTCCACAATCTCTATCAGCACAGGAGCACCACAGGGAAGTGTGCTTAGCCCCCTGCTCTACCTGCTTTACACCAACGACCATATGGCTAAGTACAGCTCCAACACTATATACAAGATTGCTGATGACACAACTGTTGTGGGCAATATCAAAAGTGGTGATGAATCAGCATATAGGAGGGAGATTGAAAAGTTGGCTGAGTAGTATAATAACAATAACCCCTCAGGAGTGGGAAACCAGAGATCAATGAGCCTGCAATCATCGGAGGATCAGAGGTGGAGAGGGTCAGTATCTTCAAATTCCTGGGTGTCACTATCTCAGACGACCAATCCTGGGCAGATCATATAAATATAATTGCAAAAAAAGCACAACAGCACCTCTACTTACTCAAGAATCTGCAGAGATACAGCATGTAATCAAAAGCCTTGGCAGACTTCCGTAGATGCATGGGGCTAGTGTGCTTAGGCTGCATTACGGCCTAGTAAGGGTGCACCAATTCCACTGAGTGGGAAATCCTACAAAAGGTAGTGGATCCCTGCCCAGTACATCATGGGTAAAGCCCTCCCAACCATTGAGTCTACATGAAACACTGTTGTAGGAAAGCAGCAACAATCATCAAAGATCCTCACCACCTAGGCCATCCTCTTTTCTCGCTGCTGCCATCAGGTAGAAGATACAAATGCCTCAGGACTCACACCACCATTTTCCAAAACAGTTACTACCTCTCAACCATCAGGCTCTTGAACAAAAGGGGATAACTACACTCGTTCTATTTCTGGTGTTCCCACAACCAATGGTCTTACTTTAAGGGTTCTTTATTTTGTTATTTCATGCTCTTTCATACTGGTTTTTATTTTGAACTTAGGCTTTGTGGCCTAGTTTGCAGATGATACAAGATAGTTGGAGGGGCAGGTAGTCTTGAGGAAGTAGAGAGGCTGCAGAAGGACTTAGACAGATTAGGAGAACGGGCAAAGAAGTGGCAGTTGGAATACAATGTGGGAAGTATAGAGTCTTGGGAGTCCTCATACAGTATTCCCTGAAGGTTAATTTTCAGGTTGAGTCAGTGGTGAGGAAGGCAAATGTGATTTTAGCATTCATTTTGAGAGGACTAGAATATAAAAGCAAGGATGTAACATTGAAGCTTCATAAAGCACTGGTAAGACCTCAGTTGAGGTACGGTGAACAGTTTTGTGCCCCTTATCTAAAGGATATGCTGACATTGGAGACTGTTCAAAGGAGGTTCATGAAAATGATTCCAGGATTGAAAGGTTTCTCATATGAAGAGCGTTAGGTGTCTCTGCTCACTGGAATTCACAAGAATAAAGGGTGACCTCATGCAAACCGACCAAATGCTGAAAGACCTCAATAGAGTGGATGTGGAGAGGATGTTTCCTATGGTGGGGGAGTATAAGAACACAGCCTCAGAACAGAGGGACATCCTTTTAGATCAGAGATGAGGAGAAATTTCTTTAGCCAGAGACTGGTGAATCTGTGGAATTTGTTGCCAGAGGTAGCTGTGAAGGCCTAGTCATTGGGTATATTTCAGGCAGAAGTTGATAGATTCTAGATTAGTCAGGGCATGAAGGGATATGGGGAGAAGGCAGGAGATTGGGGATGACAGGCAAAATGGATCAGCCATGATGAAATAGCAGAGCAGACTCGATGGGCCAAATAGCCTAATTCTGCTTCTATATCTTATTGTCTTATTTAAGAAAGGAGACAGGCCATATGTGTGATGATTCATGTTCATCTGAACAGTAATGGGCCTGAAACATTAACTGTTTCTCCTGTTTCTCTTTCCACAGATGCTGCCTTATCAAATCAATTCAATTCAATTCAAGTTTAATTGTCATTTAACCATACATGAATACTCACGAATACAGCCAAACAAGACAGAGTTACTATGGGGTCAAGGTTCAAAGACACGTTACCAATAGTCACACACAAGATCTCAATCACGTAATAAGAGTCCCGACGCCCAACACCCTCCCCCCCATGACAACACTGATTGATGCCCTGTCTTCATACATACAAGTTAACAAACTCATGTAGAAAATCAGTAAAAATACTACATCACAGAATATGCATATATATCTGTCAAATGGCCCCCCATTCCTGCTCGGTGAAACCACAGCCTTGAGGCCCAGTCCTCACTTATACAATTAGTAAAAACCACACAACCACACAAATATATATTGTATGTATATAGTCCAGACCCCTCAGTCCATTTGAAATCTTCAGTCACAACTGCACTACGCCACCCCCAGTAGAGCGTGCCATCTCGTACACCTTTTCCTCCGGAAACTGAAAAGCAAGTGACCCTACAGGTTGTGGTCCCAAGTCCATTGAGTGCAGCCAAAAAAGAAAAATCTGCATTGGCAACAACAGGGCTCGTCTTCTGCTGAGCGAAACCCTGGGAGGGCAGCTCCGAAGTCATTCTGGACGCCATGCCACACCACCCCCAGAGAAGTGAGTGAAGCGCAGTGGCTTCATCCCCTCGCTCCAGGTGGCTGCAAGCAATGCAAGCCAGTGAATCAAACTTGTAGATTAACAATGTCCAAGGGGTCTTGAAATCACAAGAAAAGTGACATGACGGCCACTCATTATTAAACTTTAAGCCTCGATCGACTCAGGTGAAGCATGTTGCACAGCTCCTTCATTATCTCTGCCAGTGAGCAACTTGCTGATGGTGTAAACCTGCAGTACTTCAAGTTCTTAATGTATAGCAGGACCTTGCGATCATTAGAAGTATGTTTAAGTAAAACAGTAGCACTTTTTTTTGACCACATTGAAGACGCTTCAATCAGTCGCGCTGCCATCTTGCCGGGAGACCGAGTGTTTCCAGCATTTTCTGTTTTACTTCTAATTTTGAGCATTTACAGTTTGTTTTTAAAACATCGATGAACTGTGTACCTGTTCAGACACACCCGAATCTACTATCAAATAATAGCTTTCAAATGTCTATGTCCCACTGAATTGTCCATTCACTGCCAGCTCAAAACTCAATTATAAAATTCCTCACAGAAAGGCATGTTAAAAGTACTTTTAGGGGTCCTGCTTGGGGACAGTTCCTAATTTTGTTCATGGAAAACAAGATTTTCTCTATTGCAATAAATGTATTATTGTCATTATAAATATGGATTTTAAATCTTGTTTAATAGAAAAGTTTAGGGTTCAATTTTGGGCAATATGATACACTCCAAGCAGGTACACTTGGTCATCTCTATAATTTATTCCTCTTTACTAGTGAATAAATTTCCCTATTTACATTCTGTTACTGTTATTTGTGAACATGAATGGTAAAAGTAGAAACATTAGAAACTTTTTAGAAAGTTTTTAAAAGGCATTTAATAAAATCTGCTACTAGTTTTAAGGATCAGTTTCTATTTTCAAATGCACACAACAAGGAATAAAAGTGTAGAGATTATTTTCTAAACGGGGAGGAAATTCAGAGGTGTAAAGGGACTTGGGAATTCTCATGCAGAATTCCCTAAAGATTAACCTGCACATTGAGTTGGTGGTAATTTACCATTCATTTCAAGAGGACTAGAATATGAAAGAAAGGATGTAATGCTGAGGCTTTATAGGGCATTAGTCAGATTACACTTGGAGTATTGAGAGCAATTTTGGACCACAAAATAAGAATGGATATGTAGGCATTGGAGAGGATTCAGGGGATGATCATGAGAATGAAAGGATCAACATGTGAGGGGTGTTTGATGGTTCCAGGCCTGTATTCACTGGAGTTCAGAAAAATGATGGGAGGGGGGTGGAATCTCAATGAAAATTATCAAATGATGAAGGTTCTAGATAGAGAAGGTGAGGAGAGGATGTTTCCTATAGAGGATTCTAGGACAAGACGGTACAGCCTCAGAATAGAGGAAAGTCCTTTTAGAACAAAGATAAGGAGGTATTTCTTTAGTCAGAAGTCGGCGAATCAACAGATTTTGTGGCCAGATGACTGTGGAGGCCAAGTCATAGGGTATATTTAAAGCAAAGGTTGATAGTTTCTTGATTTGTAAGGGCGTCAAAAGTTAAGGGCAGAAGGCAAGAACATGGGTTAAGAGGGATAATAAGTCTGTCATGATGGAATGACGGAATAGACTCGATGGGCTGAATATCCTAATTCTGCTCCATTGCGATGTACTTTCTAAAGTTACCTATTCAGTTGAGGTGTACTGAAGCTTGTGTAATATCATAAACTAGGTCTGGTAATCAAGTTGTTCATGATGTAAATGGCAACACTTTAGATGAATGCATAATTTGTTTAATGGATTGCCTTGCCTACGCTTATTTTGAGTTATAGCATACTGTCATAGCCAACTTTTATTTTTATTAATTATTTACAACAAACACACAAACTTACACAAATTTCCAAAGAAAATATTGCATAATAAATATGCCCACTAGATATATGAAAATAGTGGGTTCTATTTTGCTTGAAAATATTCTCAAAGTTTTCCTATAACTTGTGTGTGTGTGTGTGTCTGTGTGTGTTGCACCCATCTGTGTAGCTGTGCTACGCCGTGCTTAGAGCAAACAGTTTTTAAATAGTGTCAATTGGGTGTGTTTGTGTTCAAAAACCAGTGATTATTGTCATTAATAATTGGCAAAAAATAAGCAGTAAGACAATTCAGAACTATCTTGCTCACCGTTTCAAGCATTCTTAGAGATGTAAGAAACAGCTGGGAGTGACATCAAAATAATTTCACTACTTAAGCAAGTTGGGAACTATGAAGAACTTGAAGGTATCAACAATCCTCTTGAATCATACAATGAAAATTAAGATTTGAAGGATGCAATCATCAAAAGCATTGTATGAAGGCTTATCTGCACTAGGTGTGCGCTGATTTTGTTCAGCTACAGTCAATTAAAAGGACACGGCATCACACAACTTCTCAATTAATAACAATTAATACACACTTTCTTGTAGTGTATTGGTAGTGTTCTAATTTATTTTATAGTTCTTTAAATGCAGAATTTATTACTCAGCTAAACTGCAGTTTGTCTTTTTTATATTTTCTATTTCCATGAAACTTTGGCTAATTGGGGCAGCTGATATATATATAATAATTATTTATCTACAGTTGCAAATAAATGACTAATTGAAAAGAAGAGCAGCAAGATATAAGTTGTTTCTGGACCCATGCCAGTGTATTGGACAATGAAATAATACATCCAATAATACATTCCTGGCAGAAATATTTTAAATGTCCTTAGCCACGGGTACGGTGCCGGAGGATTGGAGAGTAGTTCATGTTGTTCCGTTGTTTAAAAGGGGCTCCAAAAGTAAACCAGGTAATTACAGGCTGGTGAGCCTGACATCAGTAGTAGGTAAATTATTGGAAGGTGTTCTGAGAGATTGGATATACAAGTATTTGGATAGCCAAGGGCTGATTAAGGATAGTCAGCATGGCTTTGTGCGTGGTAAATCGTGTTTAACGAATCTTGTAGAGTTTTTTGAGGAGGTTGCCAAGAAAGTAGACGAAGGAAAGGCTGTGGATGTTGTCTACATGGACTTTAGTAAGGCCCTTGACAAGATCCCACATGGGAGGTTAGTTCAGAAGGTTCAGACACTAGGTATCCATGGAGAGGTTGTAAACGGGATTCAAAATTGACTGTGTGGGAGAAGACAGAGAGCGGTCGTGGATGATTGCTTATTAGACTGGAGGCCTGTGACTAGTGGTGTGCCTCAAGGATCTGTGCTGGGACCATTGTTGTTTGTTGTCTATATCAGTGATCTAGTTAATAATGTGGTAAATTGGATCAGCAAGTTTGCTGATGACACTAAGATTGGAGCCGTTGTGGACAGCGAGGAAGGCTTTCAAAGCTTGCAGAGGGATCTCGACCAACTGGAAAAATGGGCCAGAAAATGGCAGATGGAATTTAATGCAGTCAAGTGTGAGGTGTTGCATTTTGGAAGGACAAATCAAGGTAGGACATACACAGTAAATGGTAGGGCACTGAGGAGTGCAGAGGAAAAAGGAGATCTGGGAGTTCATATACATAATTCCCTGAAAGTGGCGTCACAGGTAGACAGGGTTGTAAAGAAGGCTCTTGGCAATCCGGCATTCATAAATCAAAGTATTGAGTATAGGAGTTGGGATGTTATGGGGAGGTTGTATAAGACATTGGTGAGGCCAAACTTGGAATATTGTGTACAATTCTGGTCACCTAATTATAAAAAGGATATCAGTAAGATTGAAAGAGTGCAGAGAAGATTTACTAGAATATTGTCGTGTCTTCAGGAGTTGAGTTACAGGAAAAGATTGAACAGGTTAGATCTTTATTCCTTGGACCATAGAAGGATGAGAGGAGATTTAATAGAGGTTTACAAAATTATGAGGGGTATAGACAGAGTAAATGTGAATAGGCTCTTTCCACTTAGATTAGGAGAGATAAATACGAGAGGACATGGCTTTAGGGTGAAAGGGGAAAGCTTTAGGGGAACATTAGGGGGAACTTCTTCACTCAGAGAGTGGTGGGAGTGTGGAACGAGCTGCCATCTGACGTGGTAAATGTGGGCTCACTCTTAAGTTTTAAGAATAAATTGGATAGGTACAAAAATGGGAGAGATCTGGAGGGTTATGGACTAGATGCAGGTCAATGAGACTAGCAGAATAATGTTTCGGCACAGACTAGAAGGGCCGAATGGCCTGTTTTCTGTGCTGTAGTGTTCTATGGTTCTATAGTTCTAATAAATATCCATACAACTTCTGGATTCCAACAGACCTGCAAATAATAATCAATGTACCCTTGAAAACTCTCAGATAACATTTTCTGTCAACAAATAATGTGTAACTATACCTAACATTATTCTTAATAGTGCTATCAAATTGTGACCTTGCATATTCAGTCTATTTACTTCAGTCAGTGATAGATGGTTGAAGGAGTGGCATTAGCATAAATTCATAAAATAGCTTCACAGCTTTTGTGAACAGAAGTTATTGAGAAGTACAATGTAAGATTTATGGCGAAGCATGGTAATCTATTACAAAGGAAATATTTCCTCTGTGGTATTTATGATCCTTCAGGGAAATTTAAATTTGAACATTTACACAGAATGGACATTAAGTTCTTAGACACGTCATTATCAAATTAATACATTACTATAGAATTTACAACATCACCATAATTAGGAATAACATCATACTTAGAGAAATCATAGCATTACATAATGAAAGGGGATTTACAAGGGTGTTACCTGGAATGGAGGGCGTACCTTATCAGAATAGGTTGAGTGAACTTGGCCTTTTCTCCTTGGAGCAACGGAAGGAGAGAGGTGAGCTGATAGAGGTGTATAAGATGATGAGGGGCATTGATCTTGTGAATAGCCAGAGGCTTTTTCCCAGGGCTGAAATGGCTAACACGAGAGGGCATAGTTTTAAGGTGCTTAGAAATAGATACCAAGGAGATGTCAGGAGTAAGTTTTCACACAGAGAGTAGTGGGTGCGTGGAATGCACTGCCGGCAGCGGTGGTGGAAGCAGATACAGTAGAGTCTTTTAAGAGCCTCTTAGATAGGTACATGGAGCTTAGAAAAATAGAGGGCTATGTGCTAGGAAAGTCTAGGCAGTTTCTAGAGTAGGCTACATGGTCGGCACAACATTGTGGGCCGAAGGGCCTGTAATGTGCCATAGATTTTTATGGTCAACGTTCTTCTATGAAAGTCCCCAAATCTGTAATAGGCCCCAACAGGGAGCAATTAGTGTATTTTCACATGTAATTGTGCATGTGAGTTCCAATATTGTCAGTATAACAGTAAAGCAACAAATGCTACATTTTCATTATCATTGCAATTACAAATTCCAAGTCTTTGTTTATTTTAGGGACAATACTCTCATTCCCGAAGATATTCTGAGGAAAAACTCATCTAAATCTAAACTACTATATACTTTCAGTACTCAATTCATGGTACATTATCTCTCTTAATGCCATGATTTTTTTAAGCAATGGATTTATTCCTGTTGATGCACTTTAGCTGTACTTGCCAGAATTTTCCTTTCTGGAATTTGGCAAAAAGCTATTTTCCAACATGTCATGATGATTTTGTTACTCTTACATTGTATAAGAATCTTGGCTGCATCCAAGATATGTATGAGTTTCATGTTTATCTTCAAAGATGCTTGGAAATTGCAAAATGACTTAAATGTATTCCTTCATATACAGTACCTGTCTATTTTCAATAGAACACTTTTCCTCCGCTCAAATAAATCCCTCTAACACTGTAGATCAGAATATGACAGGCACTATGCTACTGTCAGATAAGACACATTATTTTGCCAAACAACACAACAATATTTTTTCATTCCGTAGACTTTAAGGGAACATTGATTAGATGACTGTAACATAAAAGACCAGTAATTTCTGAGCAGTATCTCTATATCCAATTGGCAATAACCTTCATCACTTACTTTCTCTTCGAGTTGAGTAACACAGCATGGATACAAGCCCTACTGCCCAGTGAATCCATGTCCACTCAGTCAGTCCCAATTTCCTGTGTTTCACCCATATCCATCTAAGCCCCAGCCCTCCATGCACCTATCCAAGTACTTCTTCAATGGTACTGTTGTATCTGCCACAACTTCCTTTGCAACTTATGCCATTTACTTGCCACTCGCTCTGTGAAAAAGTTGCCCTTTTCACTCTCACCCTATATTTCCTAGTTTTAGACACTCCTACCCTGGAGAAAAAACTGTTACCATTCACCTTATTTATGCCTCTCATAATTTTAAACACTTCTAAAAGCCTGTCCTCCATTCTCCTACATTCCAAGGAAAAAAGACCCAGCCTGGCTAACCTCTCCCTATAACCCAGACCCTCTAATCCTATCCTGGCTAACCTCTCCCTATAACCCAGACCCTCTAATCCTAGCCTGGATAACCTCTCTCTATAACCCAGCCCCTCTAATCCTAGCCTGGCTAACCTCTCCCTATAACCCAGACCCTCTAATCCTATCCTGGCTAACCTCTCACTATAACCCAGACCCTCTAATCCTGGCAACATCCTCATAAATCTTTTCTGTACTCTTTCCAGTTTAACCCATATTTCCATTAATAGGGTGACCAAAACTGTACACAGTACTCCAAGAGTGGACTGCAACTGCAATTCTTGCCTGGACAGAATTACAAAGAGAAGAACATTTGTGATAACCTTTGAGGTGTCTCTTCTTTTTACAGAAGTTGAAATGAAATGTTAAGAATGCACTTGTCAGACTGTGTCTGATGACACTGACTTGGTTTTCAAAGAAGGTAATTAGTCTGCTGTCCAGTTTTGAAGACCACTATCACTACTTTAACTGAAGTTCTAGCACTAAAAAAATTTACTCGCTGTTATCTTTGATTCTTTTTAAGGTTTATGTATCCATTTCAAGTAAGTTTGCTCATTTTTTACAACACAATAGATATGTTGTCTGCAAAAAGTGCTAGTAAACATTATTTCAAGGCATTTAACAATGTCATGAAGACATATACTGCCCAAGCTTAACAGATCTCCTACATAGATATTGATTTATGTCCATTCATGTTGGTACTTTCACTATTTTAGATACCTATACATCTGACTTTACTTCTCTGTTTATTTAATCAAATTCACATTTTAATACATCTACATTTCCTCAATTGTACATTTTTTATTGTGCAATGGTCAGTCTTTAAATTTAATCTCAGAATTAACTGCTTCATTATGGAGCAGAATATTCTTAAAAGAAAAACAACAAATATCAAGATAACTTTGCACGAAAGATCTGAGCTATGTGAACAAATAGGAACAGTTTTCTCTAAATTTCAAGGTTTCCATCCTCACCTGAAATACTAGGGCCTTGTATTCCATATGATGGAAAATATTAGTGGAGAACTATGACTCAAAGTTGTGAATTAATGTTAATAGAACAGCTAAAGTCTGGATCAAATGTGGTAGGTAATCTAGAGAAGTCCACATATACAAGAATGCACAGGAGTCTCCAGCATCTGACACCATATCAACTTTTTGCAACTTCTTGAAATTTTAGTTGCACCTCTTTGAGCCTATTGCTCTCTTGCACCTCTGTGAGGATTCTGTAAAGAAGGAGACTGTGACAATACTATTTCAACTGGCGTCACAAAGTTAATGCAAGTTTCTACAATGCCATTTGCCTGCTTAAATCTTATTCTGATGTATCAATGGACCATATTACAATGGTCCATGAAAATATCTTGGAATGAAATTTTTAAACTTGTTCACACCTCTTCGTTATGTGCGCGTCACTCTCTTTTACAATTTAAAGTTGTTCATAGAGCCTATATGACTAAAGATAAGCTCTCTCGTTTTTACTCAGATTTTTCTCCATACTGTAATAGGTGTAATGTCGAAGAGGCCTCTCTAATTCATATGTTTTGGTCCTGCCCGCGGCTTGGTAAGTTTTGGAAAGTAGTATTTCAAACTTACTCGGAGCTTTTTAAAGTAAACTTTAAACCCAACCCTCTGACTCCCTTGTTTGGCATTGTTGGAGGAAATGATTTTACTCTTAAGCTGAATGATTTGCATATTTTGGCTTTTATTTCTCTTTTAGCCAGAAGAGTTTTGTTGTTTAAATGGAAAGATGCTGCTCCACCTACTCATGCCTATTGGTTGATTGATGTTATGTCATGTTTAAATATAGAGAAGATTAGGTGTTCTATTTCTATAACTAGACAAGATTTTTTCACATTATGGGGACCTTACTGGAACTACTTTCACAATTTTCGATTTGGTCAGCAATGATGATGGCTATTATATGTTCGAATTTACGACTATATGTCAGATTTTTTTCTTTTAACCAAACAGCTGTTTTTTTCTCTTTTTTTCTGTTTTGTTATGGGGTTTTGATTTTGCTTTAGATTAGAATAAAATATACCTTTTCAATATTATGGTTAATTTAGTATACATAGTTATGGGGCAATTCAACCTTGTTTCTGTTTCCATAATATCATAATGTATTTTGTATTCGTCTATGCAAGTAATTAATAAAAATATTGAAAAAGAAAGAAAGGCATGAGTAATACTGAGACAGCAATACAGAATAATTTCATCAGACAGTTGGAAGAAAGGGAAAGAGGGAAACAGGCTCTCCTTACCTAACAAAAGTCACAAAGGAGAAAGCACTCAGCAGCCAGATAAAAGTACCGGTTCCCAGAGGTCTTCAAAAAGATGCTGAAACATGAATGCTAATAATAACATTCTGTATTTGCACAGAGTCCTTAACAGTGGAAATATCCTAAAGCACTCTGCAATCAGACAAACATTAGTGCAGCACCAGGAGAGAAAAATATTTGAATATGTAACCAAACATTTCACAGAGGTTGACTATTAGGGAGGGGGACAAGGGAGGAAGCAGAAATGGAGGAGGAGAACAACAAATTTCACATCACATGCCAGTGATATTAAACTTGATTCTGATTCTGAATTGGAGTGGTTGCAGAGAAAAGAGGGCCAAGGCAGTAAGGAATTAAATGGAAAGGCAAGAATTTTGAATCTGAGATGCTGGGAACTATTAGTTAATTACACTACTAACAGCATAAAAAATAAGAACTTATGCACATCAGGCTGCCCAGTGAGGCATTAAAGTAGGCACAGTCAGAGGTAACAAATAGGTAAGAATATCAGCACTACATGCTTTCAATCATGAGAGGTGGGTAATATTGGAATTCAATTAAGAGCAACACACACAATATGCTGGAGGAACTCATCAGGTCAGGCAGCATCTAGGAAACGTAGGTCCTCAGCTTTTTCTGCAGAACTGCCAAAGGGTTTCAACCCGAAACGTTGACTATGCTCTCTTCCATAGATGCTGCCTGGATTGCTGAGTTCCTCCAGCATTTTGTATGTGTTGCTCAGATTTCTAGCTTCTGCAGATTTTTTTCTTGTTTGAAATTGTAATTTAATTGCCTTCTTAAGGAATTGTACACAGAACTAGAAACTCAAAAGGAGTCTAGTGGAAGGTTAGGAGGCTAACTCTCTAGTTCACCCTCAACGTCCAGGAAAGTCTGTTGCATGGAGGGAGTTGGAGCAGTAAAATCACTCCCTAATATATGGAGCTTGAAAGACAAGTCAAAGACAATGCATTTAGAAGTGTATATTGGTTAATCTCTGTAGCAAGGGAAGGTGACTACTAAGAGACCTAGAAAAGAAGTAGGAGATGTTGTCAGCATACACTCAGTGGCCACTTTATTAGGTATAGGAGGTAGCTAATAAAGGTTTGATGTGTTGTGTGTTCAGAGATACTCTTCTGCATACCATTGTTAAAACACCTAGTAATTTGAGTAAATGTCACCTTCCTGTCAGCTTAAACCAGTCTTTGAAATCTCTAATTAACAAGGCACATTTACCCACAGAACTGCCATTAACTTGATATTTTCGGTTTTTTGCACCATTCTCTGTAAACTCTAGAGACTGTTGTGCATGAAAATCCCAAATCAGTAGTTTCTGAGCTATTCAAACCACCACATCTAGTCCCTAATATTCCTTGGTCAAAATCATTTGGATCATATTTCTACCCCCATTTTGATGTGCGGCCTGATTATCTTGACCACGTCAGCATGGTTTTATGCATTGAGTTGCTGCAAAATGATTGGAGGATTAGACAATTGCATTAGGTGTATAGGTGTACCTAATAAAGTGGTCACTGAGTGTACGTGACAGCTGACCTCCACAAACGGAGATTAAAATTACTTAGTTATAGAATGTTGATCAGGAAAAAGTGGCCAATAATATGTTCAGTGCTATTAGTACAGGAGAAGGTTAAACAAAGGACTTCACTAGATTATAAATGGATAGAAGATTGTGGAAATAAATCAGGGCACTCTCACTGAAGGAAAGAAATGGAGTTAGATAGACCATTAGACCAAGAAACAAAATTAGTTATTTGGCCCATTGAGTCTGCTCTGCCATTCCATCATGGCTGATCTATTATCCCTCACAACCCCATTTGTCTGCCTTTTCCTTCTAACCTTTGACATGCTTACTAATCAAAAAACTTTCAACAGATTTAAGTATATCCAATAACTTGGCCTCCACAGCTGTCTGTAGCAATGAATTCCACAAATTCACTACCCTCTGTCTAACGAAATTCCTCCTCTTCTCTATTCTATTATGAGGCTGTACCCACAATAGGAAACATCCTCTTCACTCCGTCTCGGACTTTCAATGGGATCCCACCTCCCCCTCATTCCTCTAAACTCCAGAGAGTACAAGCCCAGAGCCATCAAATGCTTCAGATACATTAACCCATTTGTTCCCAGGATCATTCCAGAGAACCTTCCCTGGATCCTCTCTGATGCCAACACAACCTTTCTTAAGTAAGGGGCTCAAAACTGCTGACAATACTGCAACTGCTGTCTGATCAACACCATATAAAGCCTCAGCATTATATACTTGTGTATTCTCACCCTCTTGAATGAACGGTAAAACGGCATTTGCCTTCCTTACCACCAAGCCTGCAACTTAATCTTTAGGGAATCCTGCACGAGGACTCCCATGTTGCATTGCACCTCTGATTTCTAAGTGTGCACGCCGTTTAGAAAATAGTTAAAGCCTTTATTCTTTATACAGAAATGCATGACCCCATTTGTCTGCCTTTTCCTCCTGTATTCCACCTGCAACTTTTTTGCTCATTCTCCTAATCAGTCTAAATCCTTGTGCAGACTCCCTGTTTCCTCAACACTATCTTCCCCTCCACTGTCTACGTATTGTCTCCAAACTTGGCCACAAAACCATCAATTCCCTTAACCAAATTATTGACATATAACATGAGAAGAATCAGTCCAAACACCACTAGTACTGGCAGCCAACCAGAAAAGGCCCCCTTTCTTCCCACTCTTTGCTTCCTGCCAGTCAAACTTTTATCCTTGCTAGTATCTTTCTTATAATATTCTTGGCTCTAACCTCATATGCAGCATTTTGTCAAAGGCCTTCAGAAAATCCAAGTAAACAACATCTACTGACTCTCATTTGTCTATCCTTCTTGTGTGTTCCTCAAAGAATTCCAACAGATTTGTCAGGCAAAATTTTCCCTTAAGGAAACCGTGCTGACTTGGGCCTATTTTGTCATGTGCCTCCATATGCCCCAAGACCTCATTCTAAATAATGGACTCCAACATCTTACCAACCACTGAAGTCAGGTTGACTGGTTTATAATTTCCTGTTTTTAGCCTCCTTCCTTTCTTAAACAATAGTGCCATCTACAATTTTCCAATCCTCAAGAACTATTTCAGAATCCAGTGATTCCTGAAAAATTGCTACTAATGCCTCCACAATCTTTTCAGCTACCTCTTTGAGAACCCTGGGTTGTATTCCATCTGGTCTAGGTGACTTAACTATCTTCAGCTTCTCCTTAGTAAAGGCAACTACCCTCAGTTTTGCTTGTCAACACTCTTGAGTGAGTTTCTGGCATACTTACAGTGGTTTCCAGTGAAGACTGATGAAAAATACTTATTTAGTTCATCTGCCATTTCTGTCCTCCATTATTATCTCTCCAGCATCATTTTCCAATGGTCCAATATGCACTCTCACCTCTCTTTTACTGAATAAAACATTTGGTACCCTCTTTTTATATTATTGGCTAGCTTACCTTCATCTTTTACCTTTAATCTCCTTATTGTCTTTTCAGTTACCTTCTGTTGTTTTTTTAAAAGCTTCCCAATCCTCTAGCTTCCAACTATTTTGCCATGTTATATGCTCTCTCTTTTGCTTTAATGTTCCCTGACTTCCCTTGTTAGCCACAGCTGCCTCATCCTCCCTTTCATATACTTCTTCTTTGGGATGAATCTATCCTGTGCATTCTGATTTGCTCTCAGTACAGGCGGCCCTCATCTGTGGATTCAACCAACGGCAGATCGGGATCGAAAAAAAAACCCAGAAGTTCTCTTTCCAGCACCCGTTGTTTGAGCCCAGATCCTGACATTACTATTATTCAGCCTCTCCCAAAGCGAACTTATTCCCTACACAATACAGTGTAACAACCATTACATAGCATTTCCATTACATTAGGTATTATAAGTACTGTAATCTAGAGATGTGGGCACGTGGCCAAATGGTTAAAGCATTGGACTAGCTACCTGAAGGTCGTGAGTTCGAGCCCCAGCTGAGGGAATATGTTGTGTCCTTGAGCAAAGCACTTAGTTACGCATCACTCTGCGATGACACCAGTGCCAAGCTGTATGGGTCCTAATGCCCTTCCCTTGGACAACATCGTGCCTTTCTTCAAATGCATCACACGATGCAGAAATGCCTTTCCCTAGTGGGCACTACCACAAGCTGCTTTAAAAGGCCATCTCATAAGCTGCTGCTTTGCCCAACATTGATGGAGGTTGCAGAAAGGTAGGGAGAATGAAAAGGGAATAAAACAACAGGATCATCAAGGATTACAGTGATATGATATAGGAGTTGGCCAAAATAACTGACAGGGATGATAGCAGAGCAGCAATGGTGTGAGCTTCCGGGGGAGAAAATGAGGAAGGTGCAAGATAGATGTATTCCAAAAACAAAGAAATACTCAAATGGCAAAATAGTACAACCGTGCCTGACAAGGAAAGTTAAAGCTAATGTAAAAGTATAAGAGAGCACATACAACAAAGCAAAAGTTAGTGGGAAGACAGAGGATTGGGAAGCTTTTTAAAACCTACAGAGAGCAACTAAAAGAATTATTAGGAGGGAAGAGATGAAATTTGAAAGCAAGCAAGCAAACATTATCAAAGTGGGTGGTAAAAGCTTTTTTTTTTTAAGTATGTAACAAGCAAAATAGAGATGAGAATGGACATGCGGCTCCTTGAAAATGGGGCCGGAGAAATAATAATGAGGGACAAAGAGATGGCAGATGAAGTAAATGAGTACTCTGCAACAGTCTTCACTGTGGAAGTCACTAGCAGTGTGCCAAATGCTTAAGGGTGTGAAGGTAGAGAAGTGAGTGCAGTTACTATTACAAGGGAGGAGGTATTCTAAAAAGCTGAAAGAGGTAAAGGTACAAAAGTCACCTGGGCCAGATGAGCTACACTCTAAGGTTCTGAAAGAGGTAGCGGTAGAGATTGTGGAGGCATTAGTAATGGTCTTTCCAAAATCTTTGGGCTCTGGCATAATATTAGAAGACTGGAAAGTTGCAAATGTCATTCCACTCTCTAGGAAAGGAGGAAGGCAGCATAAAGGAAATTATGGACCAGTTAGCCTGACCTCAATGGTTGGGAAGATGAAGTTGTTAAGGATGAGGTTATGGAGTACTTGGTGACACAGGACAAGATAGAACAAAGTCAGGATGGTTTCCTTAAGGGAAAATTTTGCCCGACAAAACTGTTGGAATTCTTTGAGGAGATTACAAGTAGGATAGATAAAAGGGATTCAGTGGATGTTGTACATTTGGACTTTCAGAAGACCTTTGACAATGTGCTGCACATAAGGCTGCTTACCAAGTTAAGAGCCCATGGTATTACAGGAGAGTTACTGGCATGGTTGGAGCATTGGTTGATGGTAGGATGCAGCGAGTGGGAATAAAAGGATCCTTTTCTGGTTGGCTGCTAGTGACTAACGGTGATTAACGGTGTTCCACAGGGGTCAGTGCTGGGACCACTTCTTTTTATGACATAGATCAGAGGTCGGCAACCTTTTTGCCTCTGTGGTCTGGATCACGTATTAATGAGCGGACGGCGGGCCAAATAAATGCCATGAGGAACTTGAAATATAGGAATTATCCATTTAAATACATCTGGTTATGTTTTGCCTCAAATTAATGAATAATGCATGCTAGAAAATTATTTGTGCTTAACCAAGGATGCCAATTAGTAATCAAAGAACTCAGTTTAGTTGTAATTTATTTCAATCTTTTGAATCTATTAAAAGGACACAAAGAATCTTTAAACATAAATCGTATGAACATGATGCATTGAATGGTGGTAAATTAAGTATAATAGAAAAAGAAAATTTTAATGCAAACAGTCAATAAATCAATGTGAAACTTGATGCTGTTTGTTGCTTGAAAGCTTCTCAATATTGGGTGTCAGACTTGTTGATGCCAAGAGCAAGATATTATCCAGATGGGCATCAGTCAATCTTGTTCTCAAATGGTTCTTGGTGTGTTTCATTTTTGAAAATAATTGCTCACACAGATAAGTGCTGCCAAACAATGATGCCATCTTTTTTGCATGGTCCACTAAGTTAGGATACTTCCCACTTGGATGAATATATTTTCCATAGAAGTCAAGCACTGACACATCATCAGAATGAAATTTCGATCTCAATATGTCGTCACATTGCATCTCAATAAATTCCATTTGAAAAATTTTTGGTGCAGTGTCCGCTTCCACATCAAATGGAGTAGCAAGCAGCTTGAACTCATTTGCATGCAAGTGAAAATCAGCAAAACCAGATGAAAACTCTTTTGTCAATTCTTGGACCATATTCACAAAAATGTCTGGATCTTGTGCTTTACTTTTTTGAAAAGTGGGAAAATGTGCACAATTTCCTTTTTGAAGCTGGTACTCGAAACAATTGCAGCTTTCTTTCCACCATGGTGTGTCTCATAATGTAGCCTGATATTTGCCACCTTCTTCACAGCAACATTTTCTAGGCAAATGAGACAAACTGGTTTCCCAGCTTGCTCGATGAAGAAGTAACCTAGTGTCCAAATGTCTTGGAAATTTCGGCACTCAGTGTCTACCTTCCTGTGTTTTGCATTCATTGCCACTGAAATTTTTTTCTTCAATTTTATTTTGAAACGCGAGTTATTCAACAAGTATCGTAGCACATGTAGTTATCTGGATAATTAGCGTGGATTTCTTGTTAAAACACAGTGACACTGTTTCTGTTTACAAATTTGAATGATCCCATCTAAAAACCTGTGCGTGCACGGACAGTATCTAACACAAATTAATAAGGTAGTCTGCCCTCCCGTCATTCGTATATACCAATGTTTGGTTTGGAACAAAACAGAACCTGGGGCCAGTGTAACAAGACGCCATGCATGTCCATCAGTGTGGTCGCGTGAAACACTCAGAATAAGGAAAAATCGCTCGCGGGCCGGATAAGCATGGTATCCCAATATTTGCTCACGGGCTGGATGTGGCCCACGGGCCATAGGTTGCCTACCCCTGACTTAGATGATGGTTTAGATGTCTTTGTTGCCACGTTTGCAGACGATAGAAGATTGGTGGAGGGGCAGGTAGTGTTGAGGAAACAGGTGGGCTGCAAAAGGACTTAGATTAGGAGAATGGGTAAGAACGTGGCAAATGAAATACAATGTTGGAAAATGCATGGCCATGCACTTTGGTAGTAGAAAACAATGTGCAGACTATTTTCTAACTGGAGAGAAAATACAGGAATCTGAGATGCAGAGGGACTTGGGAGTCCTTGTGCAGAACAACCTAAAGGTTAATTTGCAGGTAGAGTTGATGGTGAGGAAGGCAAATGTCATGTTGGCATTCATTTCAAAAGGTCCATAATACAAGAGCAGGAATGTGATGCTGAGGCTTTATGAGGCACTGGTGTGGCCTCTCCTTGAGTATTGTGAACAGTTTTGGGCTCCTCGTCTAAGAAAGGATATGCTGGCATTTAGAGGTTTCAGAGCGGTTCACAAGGATGATTCCAGGGATGAAAAGGTCATCATATGAGGGTCTGTACTCGCTGGAATTCAGAAGGATGGGGAGGGGGGGATTTCATTGAAACCTTCAGAATGTTGAAAGGCCTAGATGTGATAGAAGTGGAAAGGATGTTTCCCATTATTGGGGAGTCTAGGACAAGAGGGTACAGCCTCAGGACAGAGGGGCATCCATTTAAAACAGGGATGCAGAGAAATTTCTTTAGCCAGAGGATGGTGATTTTGTGGAATTTATTACCTCAGGCAGCTGTGGAGGCCAAGTCATTGGGTGTAATTAACAAAGAGTTTGATAGGTTGTTGATTGGACATGGCACCAAAGGTTATGGAAAGAAGGCAGGAAGCGGGGCTGGGGAGTGGGGGACAAAAAGGATTAACCATGATTGAATGGCAAAGCAGACTTGATGGGCCAAATGGCCTAATTCTGCTCCTGTGTTTTATGGTCTTATGGTTGCCTATAAAGGTCAAACATTCATTAAGTCCCTGAGCTATTTAGCATATTCAACACAAGTCAATTCAAGTCCAAGCTTCTTGCTATTTCAACCATAAAGATGTATACTACCAAACAAAACAGTGCTCCTCCGGACAAAGGTGCACAATACTAAATAAGCTGAGTTTCGCATTACTCAATTTAATTAAACTTTAATGTAAATACTGTTATTTATTTATTTTTACAGGCATAATTTGAGCAGTAAAAAAAAAAACAAAATGGCCTGCTGCTTAAACAAGGTCCACAGCAACTTGGGAAGGTAGCCAACCAGTTGCAGGTACTGAAAATATTGGGAAACATTATCATCTATTATTTCATTTCTTCACTCCAAATAGTAGAAAATTTTTCATCTTTATTTATGAGAACCAAATCCCCTACAGTTTAAATAACCACTTCTTCACAAGTGGAAGCATATTCCCCGAATCCACGTTTTGCCAATATCCTTCATAATTTCAAAACCCTCACCATCCTTTCCTGTATTTTGACCTATTCCTGTAGATTTCTGCAGAGCCCTCTCCAACATCCCATCTCCTTTGGACCAGCAACAATCTGTGTGATCTAACCAAAGTTTAATATAGACTAACATAACTTCCCTACTCACCCTAGAAATAAATAGTAGTGCTTTACCTTTTTATATATCTTGCAAACTAATAGCACAATTTTTAGTGATCTTTGGCTTTCAGATGTCATTAAGCTGGAAAGAATGTGTTAACAATTCACGAGGATGATACTGGGACTGAATGGTTTGAGCTCTAAGGAGAGTCCAGGAGGCTGGGACTTATTTTCTTTGGAGTGTAGGAAGCTGAGGGTGACCTTATAGATGTATATAAGATCATCGGGTGCACAAGTAAGGTGAATGGTCACCATCCTTTTCCTAGGGTGGAAGAGACTGAAACTAGAGGGCGTAGATTTAAAATAAGTGGGAAAGATTTTAAAGGGATCTAAGGGGAATGTATTTCACACCGAGGATGGTGGGCATATGGGATAAACTGTCAGAGGAAGCTGCAGAGGCAGGTACAATAGCATATTTAAAAGGCATTTTGACAGGTGCAGGAAAGGTTTAGAGGGATGAGGGTCAAACACTAGTGAATGGTAGTCTGGATAGGCATCTTGGTTGTCATGGATGAGTTGGGCCAAAGACCTATCTCTGTGCTCTATGACTCTATTACTCCATGACTTTGTCTCAAAAATTCCTCTGCCCTTCTGCCATACTGGACTCACACCTTTCAAGAAGACTTCCTTCCAAAATATGCTATTCTGAATTTCATTTGTCAATTATATTATCATTTGCAAGTTCCTTTGTGTCCTCCGGTACTTTGCCGCAGTCCTGCTCAGTATGCATTATAAACCTCCAACTTGGCAGCACCCACTAATGTAATTATGTAATCATAAGGGATGAACTGACTAGGCTGGAACTGAAGAGATGCAGGCAAAATTTGATTAAGGTGCATAAATTTGAAGAGACCTGGAATGAATAGGAATGACGTATATCTCACAGGGGACTCAGGTTTAACTGGTGGAGAGATAAGGGGTGAATTGAAGATTTCCACCCAAAAAGAACAAAGGTCTTGAATTTACCATTAGAAAGGGTTGTGAAGGCAAAATCTCTTATCACAGTTCAAAGGTATCTGGAGAAGCACTCGACACAAATCTATACGGCAAGAACTAATACTTGAAAGTAAGCTAAACAGTGTCATTTTTGATTACATGGATATGGTGAGTTAAATTGCTTCTTGTATTTTTATCAATTTTAATGTCAGAAATAGGAATTAAATCACAAAATCCAGTGCTTTTAAAGTTGCATTTATATTGCATCTGTTTTAAAGATACTGACAACCATGCAACATTACTGTTTCACATTCAAATCATAAAGCCACTCCTTATGTTTAGAGACTCACAGAAATTAGAAATATGGGGCCAGCATTACTGAAAGCAATTCTTCTAATGCATCAATACTAATTTTGAAATGAACATTGTCATACGCCAGTAAAAAAGGCTCTGGGGGAAAAAAAAGCCAAGCAGAATCCCTCATTACATTTGAAGAAGGACATGGATATGTAATTGACGTGCCATAACTTTCAAGTCAGGGGACTTATTGGAAGAAAATGGTACAATAGTGGGTTGCCCATTTTGGCTGGAACAGAATGATGAACTGACTGGCTCATGTTTCAGAAACATTCAATGAAAAATATCAAGCCATTTCTACAGTTTCCTACAATCATCGTATAAATGTATAACTCTAATGTTAAGAGGCCAAGAAAAATTAAAAAATTACCTTAATGAATCAAACACGTCTTTCTGAAAATGTATCATCGAAGCTGGTATGTTTATGGCAGTGAAGCATTCAGTTCCTTCACAGTTCATATCCTGAAGTGCTTTCCCAAGACTTACATAAACCAGTACTCCGAATGCTGCAGAATTTTCCATATTTTTGATCTGCAAAGATACAAAAAGATACTTCTATGAAAGAAATCAAGAACAGAGTAATAGTCATATGTGAGTGACATATTCAAAATAATGCAAATTCCAGAAATCTACAGTATAAACACAATATGTCAGAAATAGTCATCCAATCTGACAGCATATGTAGAAACAATAAAATGAATTAACCATTCAGATTGATGTCCTGATATTGAAAATGGAACCAAATATTTAAGCAACCAGAATGGCAGGAGAAATCCTGGGAATTAGAGAGAAGTGTCAGGAAGGGGAGAGTGGGTTTGAAGGGGAGAACAGGATCGGCTGCCATGCTGGAAGGGCAAAATAGGTTTGTGAAGATTGGATGATAGGATTAATTAACAACAGAATCTATTTTTGAAAAACAAACACTATGGTACGGTTCGGAAATTGAACTCATGTAGAGTCCAGAAGACTATACATTGCTTCAGTGAAAGCTGTGCTACTTTAAGTTAAGTTGAATTTCTTGAACAGCATTGAGAACAAGTCCAGAGAAATCAAAATGGGTGTGGAGATGGAGCATCAGTAGGCTCAGAAATGCAGCATGGTATGTATCAACTTTGTTTGGTGGTCAACAGCAAGACAGGCAACTCGCTCTTCACTGCAAATTCTAATCTGTCCAAGACTTTTCCAGATCCTATGAAGGGTACTGTAAATATTCAGTATGTTTCCCTTTTACCTTGCTAAAATTCCTGGCTGACCTGATGAGTCATTCTGGATTTTTTTCCTGTTTTTATTTGTGTTTCATTGACGTTTGATTTAACCTCAAGGAACAATAAATCATCTTTCAACCAGGGATTATGAAGCTATTTGGACACAGCATGGAATTCAAAACTTTCAAATATTAATGTTCCCTATCCTACTTCCTTTTTTTTAACCTGTCATTTGTTTCTTACCTTTGAGTCAATTAGCACAAAATCGGACACTTCAGCTCAACCTGTCTTCAGCCATCTCTTTTAAAATCTCCCTTTCATTGTATAAAAACCATTTTTAATACTTTATTATTTCTGCTTTTCCCCTATCACAGACCTCCTGTTACTCTTTTTCCACCTTTCCTTGAAATTTTCTTTTATCTGAACGTGTATTACTTTGCATAAAAGCAATTTCAAGCAGAATAATAGCCAAAAGCAGCTAGGCTGCAAGCAAGGAGACAAAGGATGGACACTTCAGACTTGATGGATGATACCCATTGAAACCCAAGCTGTAAATCAACAGTGTCACAAAGAATATCATAATATCACAAGTTCATTGATTGAACAAGCCGTCAGCATGCTGAAAACATGCTCAAGCTGCTGACAAAAATCTGACAGCACACTCAATTTACACCAGTCAAAGTCTACACAGCAGCTTTGTTACTGCTCCCTACTCAAAGAACAAGGCGTACATATCTGGACAATAGTGAAGAAGAGGACAAATGTGAAGAGAATAATTACCTGTCATCGGCTCACACTGTTCTCAGGATTGCCAAAGGTGCCTTCATTAATACTATGTTCACTTCAGAGTGAAGGATGATGCATGATGCAGGTTGTCAGTAAATAAGGAGCTTACCTCTCCTCTTGCAGTTCCAGATCTCCTGCAGTACCTGAAACTATTGAAGTGTATCAATTCTTCCCTCCTTAATCCCTCCTGAGTTTATACTGAGGTTGTTAACTCAGCTTCTCCAAGGATGCTACCTGCTAAACTGAGGATTTACAGTGCTTTCTGAATTATTTCGGGATTTTACTGTGAAGTCTTTTTTTTATTTTGGGGGAAATAATGTTCAAGTTAAAAGGGAATAGAATGAAAGAGGTATGGAAAAGCAGGAAATTGAAATGAATTTCAACATCTCTCCAGGAACAGATCACAACCAGAAGGAATGAGACTTAGAACTTTGAATTCTTAACTTTCTGGACATAGTTGATGGACATTCATTAACAATTATTAAGCTTCAAGTATCAATTTGGGATTACATGATATACATAGATCAAGAGAAAAAGACTCTTTTGTATCAAAGTGAAAACAGATCACCACAAAGTGATCTAAATTAATTACAAATATAAACATGAAATAATTGATTGCACAAGTATTCAACCCCTTTAATATGACACACCAAATCACTACTGGTGCAGACAATTGATTTTAGAAGTCACATAATTAGTTATACAGAGATCATCATGTGCAGTCAAAGTGTTTCAATTGATTATAATAAAAATACACCTGTGACTGGAAAGTCAAACTGTGGGTGAGTCAGTGTCCTGGTTAAAGCTACACCATGAAGAGAAAAGAACACTCCAAACAACTCTATGAAAAGGTAACTGAAAAGCACAAGTCAGGAGATGGATACAAGAAAATTTCCAAGTCACTGAATATCCCTTGGAGTACAGTTACAGTTGAAGTCAGAAGTTTACATACACTTAAGCCAAAGTCATTAAAACTCATTGTTTAACCACTCCACAGATTTCATATTAGCAAATTATAGTTATAGACATTGATGACATCTACTTTGTGCATGACACGAGTAATTTTTCCAACAATTGTTTACAGACAGATTATTTCACTTTTAATTGACTATATCACAATTCCAGTGGGTCAAAAGTTTACAAACAAGATCAAAAGAATCAGCCAAGACCTCAAAAAACAATTGTGGACCTCCACAAGTCTGGTTCATCCTTGAGAGCAATTTCCAAATGCCTGAAGGTACCACGTTCATCTGTACAAACAATAGTACGCAAGTATAAACACCATGAGATCACGCAGCCGTCGTACCGCTTAGGAAGGAGACGCATTCTGTCTCCTAGAGATGAACGTACTTTGGTGCGAAAAGTGCAATTCAATCCCAGAACAACAGCAAAGGACCTTGTGAAGATGCTGGAGGAAACAGGTAGACAAGTACCTATATCCACAGTAAAACGAGTCCAATATTGACATAACCTGAAAGGCTGCTCAGCAAGGAAGAAGCCACTGCTCCAAAACCGCCATAAAAAAGCTAGACTACAGTTTGCAAGTGCATATGGCGACAAAGATCTTACTTTTTGGAGAAATGTCCACTGGTTTGATGAAACAAAAATTGAACTGTTTGGCCATAATGACCATCGTTATGTTTGGAGGAAAAAGCGTGAGGCTTGCAAGCCAAAGAACACGATCCCAACCATGAAGCATGGGGGTGGCACTATCTTGTTGTGGGGGGCTTTGCTGCAGGAGGGATTGGTGCACTTCACAAATTAGATGGTATAATGGGGAAGGAAAATTATGTGGATATATTGAAGCAACATCTCAAGACATCAGCCAGGGTGTTAAAGCTCGGTCACAAATGGGTCTTCCAAAGGACACTGACCCCAAGCATACCTCCAAAGTTGAGGCAAAATTGCTTAAGGACAACAAAGGTACTGGAGTGGCCATCACAAAGCCCTGACCTCAATCTGATAAAAAATTTGCGGGGCAGATCTGAGAGAGCATGTGCGAGCAAGGAGGCCTACAAACCTGACTCAGTTACACCAGTTCTGTCTGGAGGAATGGCACAAAATTCCAGCAACTTACTGGGAGAAGCTTGTGGAAGGCTACCCAAAATGTTTGACCCAAGTTAAACAATTTAAAGGCAGTGCTACCAAATACTAACAAAGTGTATGTAAACTTCTAACCCACTGGGAATGTGGTGAAAGAAATAAAAGCTGAAATAAATCATTCTCTCTACTAATATTCTGACATTTTGCATTCTTAAAATAAAGTATTGATCCTAACTGACCTAAGACAGGGAATGTTTTCTGGGATTAAATGTCAGGAATTGTGAAAAACTGAGTTTAAATGTATTTGGCTAAGGTGTATGTAAATTTCTGACTTCAACTGTATGTCAATCATCAAGAAATGGAAAGAATATGGCACAGTTGTAAACCTACCTACAGCAGGCCATCCTCAAAAACTGAATGACTGTGCAAGAAGGGGACCAGTGAGGGAGGCCACCAAAAGACCTATTGATAACTCTGGAGGAGTTCCAGCTGCAGTGGCTGAGATGGGAGAGACTGTGCATTCAACAACTGTACCCAGATATTTCACCGGTGGCAACTTAATGGAAGAGTGGCAAAGAGGAAGCCAATGCTGGAAAAAAACTATCATGAAATCTCAGCTAGAGTTTGCCAGAAGCAATGTGGGTGACTCCGAAGTCAGATGGAATAAGGTTCTATTTTCTTTTGAAACCAAAATTGAGATTTTTGGCCATCAGACTAAACACTGTTTAGTGTAAGCTAAGCACCACACATCATCAAAAACACACCATCCCTATCATGAAGCATGCTGTGGGGATGCTTCACTGCAGCAGGCCCTGGAAGGCTTGTGAAGGTAGAGGGTAAAATGAATGCGCAAAATACAGGGAAAACCTGATGCAGTCTGCAAGAGAACTGCGATTTGGGAGAAGATTTATTTTCTGGCAAGACAATGACCCCAGGCATAAAGCTAAAGCTACCCAGGAATGGCTTAAAAACAACCATGTCTTGGACTGGCATAGTCAGAGTCCAGTCCTCAATCCAATTGAGAATCTGTGACTTGAAAAGGGCTGTTCACTTACGATCCCCTTGCAATCTTACAAAGCTTGAGCAGTTTTGTAAAGAATGGGGGGGGAGGGGGAATTGCACTGTCCAGATGTGCAAAGCTGATAAAGATCTATCCACACAGACTCAAGGCTGTATGTAATTGCTGCCAAAGGTGAATCTACAAAATCTGACATGGGGGTGAGTAATTATGCAATCAATTATTTTGTATTTTACAGTTGAAATTAATTTAGATCACTTTGTAGACATCTGTTTTCACTTTGACATGAATGAGTTTTTTCAGTTGATCAGTATCAAAAAAAGCCAAATTAAATCCACTGTGATCCAATATGGTAAAACAATAAAACATAAACTTCCAAGGGGGGGTGACTAATTTTAAAGCCACTGTATTGTCTGTCTTTGAGCCTCAGTAACACTGAATATTTGAATTGTGACTACTATTTCTATATTTGGCATTTGAAATAACAGTCTGAGACTGCAGAAGAGATACCTTTAGCAACAAAAGCATCTACTATATCAGTACAATAACCACCCCCTTATTCTCTTTCAGTGCCAAATGGTGTGAAGCTACTAGAGAGATTAAATAACCTGGACAACAACTTCCCGATTTCAGTGTTTACCTGAACATATTTGTTCAACAGTGAATGCTGATGGTCTCACCATTACTTTTACTGCAAATTCTGGACCAGTATTTTGAACTGTTAAAAAAGGAGGAAGGGTAATAATATTAATGAAAAGGGAGTTGAAATAGATGAATGTGGGTAAGCTAACTGCAATGCCTACCCTCACAACCCACCAGTTTGCCTTTCCCTCATCTTCCACTAGCGCCAACATTACTAAAACCCTGCTAAAGATGAATCTCAGTCCTAGGGCAACGGATTGTAATCCGCCAAATTTCAGCAAGTGAAGGAGTGGACTGGCACAGCCAACAGAGCTGCGGATTCACAGCTGCAATGACCGTGATTTAATACTGACTTCTGAAGATGATAGATAGAAGAGTAGCCAAGTAAAATTGAACAAGAAGGTATACAGTAAAAGGGACATCGAGAAAATAAAAAGAACAATGAAGAAATGAGTAAAACAAGGGACAGGTATGTTATGCAAATCAACATGAATTAAAAACAGTACAGTATTTCACAAATACATCAGTAAAAAATAAACTTGTTATATTTAACGTTTGATTTTGAAAGTGGAGATTATTGAATTAGCAAAGGATAAGTGGAACTGGTGCATACATATAAAACAACTACTTCAATATTTATGAAAGACATTGATTACATTGGTTAAAAGGATAAGTGACATTATAATAAAAGCATTAGATAAGTTATTTAGGTTAAAACACAATTTGCTAGAATTTGACAGAATACATCCAAGGATCCTGAAGGAAATAGGGTAAGAAATAATGAAAGCCCAAGAATATATATATTAAGATTCCATTGAGATTTGGTATTTGAGCACAGTGGAGTGTCTGAAGTCATAATTATCTTCAAAACAAAAGGTACCAAACTGGGGAATAAGAACTTTGTTACTAGACTGTGCCAGTGAGAATGCAGATCTTTAATTAAAGGTATTAAGAAAATAGTTAAAAGCATGAACACGGAAATGGCGAATACATGAAGATGATATTTTTTGAGAAGGTAACAGGTTTGAAAGCACAGAAATTAGGAATCTATGAGTGGAGTAACAGCAAAGATGGATTAAAAATTCACTAGCAAAAACAAAACTAATGGAGATTGAATATATTTTTGTGAGTGGTTGAAGTAATTACCAGTATCCTGCAGAATTCTGTTCTGGATATGACTGAAATTGAAAATGATTGTTTGGATAGAGGGCTTTATCATAATTGTCCAGTTTGCACATATCTGGAAATAAATTAGACAATTGTGAAGATGAAAGTAAGAAATGTATCAACTGATGGAATAGACAGAAAAATAATGAAGGAAGTCCAAGTCGGAACCTCTTATTCATGGTTACAGAAGAAGTGCACAGACGTTTTATCTGTACAGCCCATTATTTGCAGAAACAGTGGACCCAAAGCAGTTTTAGGAAGGGAATTTATATGCTGATCCTTTGGTCTTTACCTTCATGACAGCAAATTCACTCTCAATAATGAGCATATGCTTTCCGCTACTAATAAAGGCTGCTCTGGGATCAGTTTGTCATGCGAGAAGCCAGTCCTGCATTCCCAGGCAACACAATAGAATGCTCCTCAACTTATCACATAGGCTGAAGAAGATATTCCAATGTAAATACATAATTACACATTTTGTTATTCTTTTCACTTGTTTATTCTTCTTTCAAACTTTGAATCACATTTTGAACTAAAATAGAGATGTCACAAGTTCTGCTACATTTAACATTAGGGAACCGAAACAGTCCAGTTGTTTTTTTACAATCAGCTAGCAGTTAGAAGAAGACATACAGCACAATACAGGCCCTTCAGCCCACAAAGCTGTGCCAAACATCTCCCTATCTTAGAACTACCTTGGCTTTACACACAGCCCTCTATTTTTCTAAGCTCCATGTAGCCATCCAGGAGTCTCTTAAAAGACCCTGTCGTTTCTGCCTCCACCAACCTCCAGGAGCCCATTCTACACAATCACCACTCTCTGCATAAAAAACTTACCCCTGACTTCCCCTCTGTACCTACTTACAAGCACCTTAAAACTAAGTCTTCTCATGCTAGCCACTTCAGCCCTGGGAAAAAGTCTCTGATTATCCACACCATCAATGCCTTTCATTATCTTGTGCACCTCTATCAGGTTGCATAATAAAAAATACCATAGACTTTATGCTCTCACGTGTGATCCAAAATATAAAAGGCAAAATAATGTACATGAAGAGGATTTTAAAAACTACCAAAAAAATCAGCAGAAATTGGTGCATGAAAAATCATTCAGACTTGTTCTTTTTTTAACCATAAGGGTAGCCTGAACATTTTGTATACTAGGAGATACACAGTTACAACAGCATAATGTATATGAAGATACTCAACATATTGAATGAAATATATAATTGAGTTTACTCTCATCTGCAATGAAAACTGGAGCTCAGTACCACAAATTCCTGTCAGCACAGGTGCCATGTATAATCATTATCACGGGCTCCTTTTTTCAGAAATCCTTATTCAGGTCTTCATAAATTATATACAGTATTTTTGAAGCGGTAATACAGAGGGTTGATGAGGGCAAAGCAGAGGGCATTGTTTAAATGGACTTCAGCAAGGCCTTTGACAAGTGACTGCATGGAATAGGTTTTGAGCTGGCATTTAAAAGTCTAGTTTTCGGTATTGAGTTCCACAGTTTAGGAGCATATTTCAAAAAAGATGACCTGCCAATTATCTTTTGAGGGAGATTTGTTTAAATTTAAGAAATTGGCAAAAGAAGACCTGAGAGCTCGAGCAGGATTATAAAACCAAAATGACTCTGTGGTGTACTCTGGTCCCAAATCTTTGACAATTTTAAAAACAAATAAGAAAACATTAAAATCAATTCTAACAGATACAAGAAGCCAATGCAGAGTAGTTAGGACAGGAGTGATATGCTCCCTCACCCTAGTTTTGGTTTAAAGTCTAGCAGCAGCATTCTCAATGAATTGAAACTTGTCAACAGATTGCTTTTGGAAGGTCAGTAAAAATTTGCAGTAGTCCAGTCTATTCAATATAAAGGTGAGAATTAGATTTTCTGCATCATTACGTGACAGAAGCAGACATACCTTTGAAATATTTCTTAAGTGTAGAAATGCTGCTCTGGTCACTTTCTTTATGTGGGATTTAAAATTCAAATCTGAATCAAGGATAATATCCAGGCTTGTTACTTCTGATTTTCCAAGGGGAGTCAAGTTCGTAACTTTATCAAGAAGTTTACATCTTTTGGCTTTGGGACCAAATAAAAGTACGTATTTCAGTTTTATCTTCATTTAATATTAGAAATGATTGCTCATCCATTTGTTTATTGCAGCCACACCCGGTCAGAGAAGACAGGGTGTTATCATCATCAGGCTCAGCTAACATACAATTACACATCATCTGTATAACCACAGAAATCAAGTTTATTGCTCTCGAATGATGCCTCCTGAGGGAAGTATGTATAAGGAGAAGAGCACAAAATAGTCCACACCTTTATTCCTTCTGCCCAAGTGCATAACCATGCACTTCCCTACATTATGACCATGAGACCTTGGAGCAGAATTAGGCTATTTGGCCCATCAAGTCTGCTCTGCCATTCCTTTTTGGCAGATTTATCATCCCTTTCAACCCATTCTCCTGTCTTCTCACTATAATCTCAGGCACCTTGATTACCAAGAACCTACCAACCTTAGCCTTAAATATACGCAATGTCTTGGCCTGCACAGCCATTTGCAGCAAAGAATTTGACAGATTCATGGCACTCTGGCTAAAGTAATTTTTTCCTAATCTGTGTTTTAAATGGACGTCCCTCAATTCTGAGGCTGTTCCTTCTGGTCCCAGGCTTCCCCCTCTACCCAGACCTCTCGATATTCAATATGTTTCAATGACATCCCCTCCTCATTCTTCTAAACTCCAGCAAATACAGGTCCAAAGCCATCAAACGCTCATGTCTTAGCCTTTGCATTCATAGGATTACTCTCATGAACCTCCTCTGGACTCTCTCCAATGCCAGCATATCCTTCCTTGAATAAGGGGCCCAAAACTGCTCACAATAGTCCAAGTGCAGTCTGACCAATGCTTTATAATGCCTCAGCATTACATCCTTGCTTTTGTATTCTAATCCTCTTGAAATGAATGCTAACATCGCATTTGCCTTCCTTATCACAGACTCAAACTGTAATTTAACCTTTAGGAAATCCTGCACAAGGACTCCCAAGTCCCTCTGCACCTCTGATTTTTGAATTTCCTCCCCATTCACAAACTACTCTATGCCTTTATTCCTTCTGCCCAAGTGCATCTGTACACTTCCCTACATTATATTCCATCTGCCACTTCTTTGCCCATTCTCCCAAACTGTCTAAGTCCTTATGCAAGTTACCCTGCCTCATCAACACTCCCTGCCCTTCCATCTAACTTCATATCGTTTGCAAATTTAGCCACAAAACATCAATTCCTTCACCCAAATCGTTGACAAAGAAGTGCCCCAAAACCAACCCCTGTGGCACACCACTAGGCACCAGAAGCCAACCAGAAAAGGCCCCCTTTATTCTCACTCTTTGCCTCCTGCTATTCAGCCAATCTTCTATTCATTGTAGTACCTTTCTTGTAATATCATTGGCTCTTATTTTGATAAGCAGCCTCATGTGCAGCACCTTGTCAAAGGCCTTCTGAAAATCCAAATAAACAACATTCACTGACTCTTCTTTGTCTATCCTGCCTATTACTTCCTCAAAGAATTCCAACAGACTTGCCAAGCAAGACTTCCCCTTTAGAAAACCATGCTATTTTATCATATACCTCCAAATACCCCGAAACCTCACCCTTACTGAGCCTCCAACATCTTTCCAACCACTGAAGTTCTTTCTTCTGCCTCCCTCCCTTCTTCATGGTGGAATGACATTTGCCATTTTTCAGACTTTAAGAATGCTGACTGAGGGAGCTTCCCTGAGCAACACAAAAAGGTATATTGTACCTCTTAGAAAATTGGTCTCCAAGACAGACAAAAAAAATTCTCTCTAAGATATATGAGTGAAACCAATTAAGGGCACCACTGGAGACTAGTTTTAACGCTGGTCTTAAAGGCTAGATTACATAGAATCCAAGGAGAGTTGGCTAAGCGGATACATAATTGGTGAAGCAGAGGATGATGATTGAAGCATAGCCTTCAGACTGGAGACCTCTGATAAGTAATATGCCACAGGTTTTGGGCCCAGGCCCATTGTTGTTCATCATTTATATAAACAATTTGGATGAAAATGTAATTAAGTCATTTACATACAGTAAATGAGTCGGATAAGAAAGTACAAGGCTTGGTTAGTAAGTCAGGAAATGGCATTAATGTAGGAGATATCAATATAATGAATAAGATTATCAAAAATTACAGGGAGCTTGATTTGCTAGGCAAGTGGGCTGAGGAATAGCAAATAGCATTCAATTAAGATAAGTATGAGGTGTAAACAACAGGAATTCTACAGATGCTGGAAATTCAAGCAACGCACATCAAAGTTGCTGGTGAACGCAGCAGGCCAGGCAGCATCTCTAGGAAGAGGTACAGTCGACGTTTCAGGCCGAGACCCTTCGTCAGGACTAACTGAAGGAAGAGTTAGTAAGAGATTTGAAAGTGGGATGGGGAGGGGGAGATCCAAAATGATAGGAGAAGACAGGAGGGGGAGGGATGGAGCCAAGAGCTGGACAGGTGATTGGCAAAGTATGAGGTGTTGCAGTTTTAGGAAGCTAGACCAGGGTAGAACTTTCACACTGAATGGTATGACTGTGGGTGATGTTGTAGACAGAAGAACTGAAGAAAACAATTAATTCATTCCCTGGAAGTAGCATCACAGGTAGACAAGGTGATAAGGGAGGGAGCTGGCACACTGACCTTTATCAGTCAGGTCACTGACTATAAGAGTTGGGTCATTATATTGTAGTTGTACTTGACCTTGGTGAAATTTCTTGGAGAATGTATGAACACTATCTCTTATTCTTTCTTTTTGGCACTGAGATGAATCTTCGAGATTAATTTATCTCAAAGATTTGGAATAATTTTTTTTTGCACTGTACTCTGCCATAAAACAAATTTCACGTCACACAAGTCAATGACAATAAAAGATACTCTGATTTTGATGGTTTTGACTACGCTGTTATATGAAAGGTGACATAATGCTGTACTAAGTGAGATGAAGGTTTGAGAGTATGTTGCCAGGATTTAAGGGCCTGAGTTATAGGGAGAGATTGGGCAGACTAGGACAGAATTCCTTAGGGCATCAGAGACTGAGGGGTGACTTTATAGACATGTATAAAAGCATGAGGGCCACAGATGCATGCACACCAAGGGAAAGGAAATCAAAAATTATAGGGCATAGGTTAAAGGTGAGAGGGGAAGGATTTAAACGGGACCTGAGGGCAACTTCTTTACACAGTGTGTGTGTTGCATATCTGGAACAAGCTGCCAAAGGAAGTGGTTGAGGCAGAAATATTAACAATGTTTTAAAATATTTGGACAAGAAAAGCTTGGAGAGACATGGGACAAGTATGGTCAACTGCAACCTGCTTAGATGGGCATCTTGGTCAACAAGGAATTGCACCCAAGGGCCTGTTTCCATGCTGTACTACATTATGGCTCTTTGACTCCATGTGTAAACTTGGGGAAGTTGTTGCATAGGTAATGAACTCACGACCAGATGACCACATGTTTCTATAGAAAAATAGGATTTAGTAATTGGAATGAAAACTATTGCCCTGGGATGCAGTTACAAGCATAAACCCAATAATGTTGTGGCTTTCAACCATTTTGAATGAAAGCCTGACCTGATCTGACTATGCATTGCCCCACCCCAGAAACTCCTGCTGATGTCTTAGGAGTGGAGATGTCATGGAAAATCCCTGACACTGATAACAACCTTCAGCCAGGGCAAATAGTCTGCCAAATGTGTTATTTATTTTATTTCTTATGTTAATTTTCTAACTCTATTATTAAAGTCTCACTGAGTCTCTGTAATCAAAATACCCCAAATTCCAGGTTGAGAACCTCTGCAGTATCGAATCTTACAGGAGGAAATAAATTTAAGTAGTACCTTTGTGAAGTATGAACAGTTCCCTTCAGCAGACACCAAAGCCACAGCACCTTTTACTGTAGGGGTAATATCACAACCATCTCCACCATCCCTGAGAGTATATGGCACGGATTTCCAGCTTTTCATTATCCAATCGTACCTTGCATCCAGTCGTTTGCCAACAATACTTAATTCTGAAATAAAACGTCATAAAAATGAGTGATGCATGTTGATGCAGACTGAATTATTTCAAAGTTTGAAGTAAATTTTATTATCAAAATACATACATGTCACCATATATAACCCTGAGATTTATTTTTCCTTATCAGTTCTATGTTTATGTCAAAAGTCAACAGGGATGGGGAGCTGAGATTACAATTAATTACCTATCATCTAGCTACCATTCTCTGTGTTTAAAATCCTGCCTCTGACATGCTCCTATACTTTCCCCCCAGCACCTTAAAGTTATGACCCTGTATTAGTCATTTGCACCCTGAGGAAAAAGTCTCTGGCTATCTAGTTGAGCAATGCCCCTTAACATCTTAGGTCACTTAACCTATCATCACTCATGCTCTCTAATCCAGGCTTAATCTTGGTAATTCTCCTCTACACCCTCTAAAGCTTCCTATAATAAGACAACAAGAACTGAACATAATAGTTGAAGTATTTAATCAGAGTTTTATTGGTACTGCACCATTACCTCACAGCTCTTGAATTCAATCCCCCGACTAATGAAGGCTAACTCACCATATGCCTTCTTAACTACTCTTATTGATTTGCGCTGAAACTTTGAGGAATCTATGGAAGTGAACCCTAAGGTTCCCCCTGTTCCTCCATTCTGTTAAGAATCCTGTCATTAACCCTGAATTCTACCTTAAAGTTTGACCTTCCAAAGTAAATTAGTTTACACTTTTCAGGATTGAACTCCATCTGCCACTTATCAGCCCAGCTTTGCATCCTGTCAATATCTTGTAGTAATGTATAACAAGATATACATTACACCAGGGTTCCCAACCAAGGGTCCACGGAACCCTTGTTTAATGGTAGAGGTCCTTAGCATATAAAAGGTTGGGAACCCTTGTTCTACACTATCCATAACACTGGCAACCTTTGCGTCATCTGCCAGACTGACTCACCCACCCTTCCTCTTCTTCATCCAAGTAACTTATAAAAATCACAAAGAGCAGGGGTCCCAGAACAGATCCCCACAAAACAACACAAAGTACGTTCCATCTAATACTACCCTCTGCCTTCTGTGGGCACACTGACTTTGAATCCACGCAGCCAAGTTTTCCTGTATCCCATACCTTCTGAACTTCTGAATGAATCTACCATGGGGAACCTTATCAAATGCCTTATTAAAACCCATATTTATCGCATCCACTGCTCTGCCTTCATCGATAAGTTTTGTCCTTTCCTCAATGAATTCAATCAGGCTTGTGAGACACAACTTGTTCCTCACAAAGCCATGTTGACTATCCCTAATCAGACTATGTTTCTCCAAATGTTCTAAGAATCCTCTCCAATAGTTTGCCCACCAGTATTATCCCTATTACCTTTCTTGAACAAAGTAATAACATTTGCCATCTTCCAATCCTCTGGTACGACTCCTGTTGCCAATGAAGCACAAAGATCATCACCAAGAGCACATTAATTTTTTCCCTCACTTCTTATAGTAACCTGGGGTATATACAGTCCAGCCCCGAGGACTTATCTATCCTTATGTCTTTCAAAGGTTTCTTATTGTCAACATGCTCCATTATGCTAGCTTGTTAACACTGACCTGACTGAAGCAAGGTATTCATTAAGGACCTTCCCCACCTCTTCTGATTCCAGGCACATTACCCCTTTTATCCCTGATCAGTCCTACCCTCACTCTAGTCATTTATATGTGTAGAATGCTTTGAGGTTTCCTTAGTCCTACCCAACAAGACCTTCTCATGTCCACTTCTAGCTCTTATAAGTCCTGTCTTAAGCTCCTTCCTAGCTACTTTGTAACTGTACAGTGCCTATCTTGCCCTTGTTTCTTGAACCTTAAGCATGCTTCTTTCTTCTTCTTGAAAAGAAGCTCCACCTCTCTTGTCAACCATGGTTCTCCAACCCTACTATTCTTTCCCTGCCTCTATGGGACATGCTAATCCAGAACCTCATGCAATGTTCTCTAAACAATGTCCATATTTTGGTTGTGTGTTTTCATGAGTATATCCTTTCACAATTTACTCTCCCAAGTTCCTGCCTAATAGTATCATAATTCCCCCTCCCACATTTAAATACTTTCCCATACCATCTGCTCCTATCCATCTCCAAGGCTGTGGCAAAGGTCAGGGAGTTATGGTAACTGTCTCCAAAATGTTCACCCACTGAAAGATCTGTTACCTGACAAGGTTCAGTGCCTAGTACCAGATCCTGCACGGCCTCTCCTCTAGTCAGTCTGTGGACATATTGTGTCAGGAATCCTTCCCTAACAAATCCTTCCCTATTCATACCTAACAAATTCCACGCCATCTAATTCATTTGCACTGAGGAGATGTCAATCAATATTAGGGAAGTTGATCATCCATGACAACAATCCTATTATTTTTACACCTTTTCAAAAATCCGCCTACCAATCTGCTCCTCAGTGTCTATGTTGCTATTGCAGGTCTACAGAATACTCCCATTAGAGAGCTTCTCTCTTCCTGTTTCTAACTTGACCTACACTGATTCAATAGGTGACCCCTCCAGAACATCCTCCCGTTCTGCAGCTGATTAGCAATGGCACTCCTCCACCTCTTTTACCTCCCTCCTGAAACATGTAAATCCTGGAATATCTGGGAGACATTCTTGTCCTTGTGACAGCCAAGTCTACATAAAAGCCACAGCTTCGTAGTACCATGTACTAATCCATGATCTAAGCTCATCACCCCTGTTCCTAATCCTTCTCGCATTAAAATAGACTCATTTCAACCTATCCAACTCATGAAATCATCCCCTTGCAACTGCCCATCTTTCCTCATAGACTCTCTACAGAATGCATCTACTTTTCCAACAACTGCCCCATTCTCTGACCTATCAGTCTGGTTCCCATCCCCTTACTAAACTAGTTTAAATCCATAGCGAACCTGCCACAAGGTTAATGCCCCCTCGAGTCCAGCTGTAACCCATCCCTTTTGAACAGATCATATCTGCCCTAGAAGAGATCCCAATGATCCATAAGTCTGAAACCTATACCAGTTATTTAGCCACACATTCATTTGCCTGGTCGTCCCAATCTTTCCCTCATGGTGCACAGCAGAGGCAGCAATCCAGAGATGACTAATCTTGAGGTCATTCTTTTCAGCAAACTTCCTAGTTTTCTATATTCTCTCTTCAGGACCTTATCCCTTTTCCTACCTATGTCATCGTACCAATATGTGCCTTGACATCTGACTGCTCACACTCCCTCTAAAAAATACTGCGGAACCGATCTGAAGGGTCACTGACCTTGGCACCTGGGAGGCAAAATTCTATCTGGGAGTCTCTTTCACATCCACATACTCTTCTGTCTGTTTCAGTAGCTATTGAATCTATGATCACTACAACTCTCCTCTTCTCCCCCATTTTCTTTCTGAGCCACACAGCCAGAGACCTGACTGCTGTGGCATTCATCTGCTGGTTCTCCCCCTGCCCCCTCAGCAGCGCACTTGTTATTGAGGGGAATGACCACAGGCCTATCCTGCACTGACTACTTATCTCCTTTCCCTCTCTTTGCGGTCACTACGTTACCCCTGTCCTGCACCTTAGGTGTAACTACTTCCTTGTATCACCTGTCAATCAACTCCTCAGCCTCCTGAATGATCCAGAGAGTACCCAGCTCGAACTCCAGTTCGCTAACTCGGTCTTTAAGAATCTGCGGCTGGATACATTTCTTGCAGGTGTGGTCGGCAGGGACACTGGAGGTCTCCCTATTTTCCCACATCCCACAAGGAGCATTTCACTGTCCTGACTGGCATTCCCACTGCTCTAACTGCAATTAGAAAGAAAGAAACTTTCTAGAAATTTACTTTAGCCTCTGCCTCTCCTCACTGAGGCATTTGCAATAAGGTAGTTAAATTGATGGTACAATTCGAAATAAATGGGAATGATTTGACAGCCAAAGCAGACATATTTACAAAGCCAAGAAACTGAACATTCCAAGACAAGAGATCATAGTAGGATAGGATGAAAGCAAGAGAATATGGTATGATGCCATTGCAAGGGGAGATAGCGTTTTGCTTCAAGAAGAGTAGGTACTATGGCACTATTACAGAGGATGAAATAGTGCAGTGTGAGAAATTATCTTGACTCAGTAGATCAGCGTGTAAAATCAATTTGGGTGAGTGCTGCCTCAAGAAGGCGACATCTATCATCAGCGATGTCTGTTATCTGGGTCATGCCCATTGTTGCTACTATTGTCAGGCAGGAGGTCCAGAAGCCTGAAGTCCCACACCACCAAGTACAGGAACAGCCACTTCCCTACAACTCTCAGGTTCTTTACCCAACCTGTAGAACCCTAACCCAACCTCATTAATGGAATACATAGAAACATAGAAAATAGGTGCAGGAGTAGGTCATTTGGCCCTTCGAGCCTGCACCGCCATTCAGTACGATCATGGCTGATCATCCAATTCAGAACCCTGTACCTGCCTTCTCTCTATACCCCATGATCCCTTTAGCCACAGGGGCCTTATCTAACTCCCTCTTAAATATAGCCAATGAACTGGCCTCAACTGTTTTCTGTGGCAGAGAGATCCACAGATTCACCACTCTCTGTGTGAAGAAGTTTTTCCTCATCTCGGTCTTAAAAGGCTTCCCCTTTATCCTCAAACTGTGACCCCTTGTTCTGGACTTCCCCAACATCGGGAACAATTTTCCTGCATCTAGCCTGTCCAATCCCTTTAGAATTTTATACTTTTCAATCAGATCCCCCCTCAATCTTCTAAATTCCAGAGAGTATAAGCCTAGTCGATCCAGTCTTTCATCATATGAAGGTCCTGCCATCCCAGGAATCAATCTGGCGAACCTTCTTTGTACCCCCTCTATGGCAAGAATGTCTTTCCTCAGATTAGGGGACCAAAACTGCACACATTACTCTAGGTGCGGTCTCACCAAGGCCCTGTACAACTGCCGTAGTACCTCCCTGCTCCTGTACTCGAATCCTCTTGCTATGAATGCCAGCATACCATTCGCCTTTTTCACTGCCTGCTGTACCTGCATGCCCACTTTCAATGACTGGTGTATAATGACACCCAGGTCTCGTTGCACCTCCCCTTTTCCTAATCGGCCCCCATTCAGATAATAATCTGTTTTCCTGTTCTTGCCAACAAAGTGGATAACCCCACATTTATCCACATTAACTTGCATCTGCCATGAATTTGCCCACTCACCTAACCTATCCAAGTCACCCTGCATCCTCTTAGCATCCTCCTCGCAGATAACACTGCCGCCCAGCTTCGTGTCATCTGCAAACTTGGATATGCTGCATTTAATTCCCTCATCTAAGTCATTAATATATATTGTAAACAACTGGGGTCCCAGCACTGACCCTTGCGGTACCCCACTAGTCACTGCCTGCCATTCTGAAAAGGTTCCATTTATTCTCACTCTTTGCTTCCTGTCTGCCAACCAATTCTCTATCCAGATCAATACCATACCCCCAATACCATGTGCTTTAAGTTTGCACACTAATCTCCTGTGTGGGACCTTGTCAAAAGCCTTTTCAAAATCCAAATATACCACATCCACTGGTTCTCCCCTATCCACTCTACTAGTTACATCCTCAAAAAATTCTATGAGATTCGTCAGACATGATTTTCCTTTCACAAATCCATGCTGACTTTGTCCGATGATTTCACCGCTTTCCAAATGTGCTGTTGTCACATCTTTGATAACTAACTCTAGCATTTTCCCCACACCGATGTCAGGCTTACCGGTCTATAATTCCCTGGTTTCTCTCTCCCTCCTTTTTTAAAAAGCGGGGTTACATTAGCCACCCTCCAATCCTCAGGAACTAATCCAGAATCAAAATGCAAAATTATCACTAATGCATCCACTATTTCTTGGGCTACTTCCTTAAGCACTCTGGGATGCAGACCATCTGGCCCTGGGGATTTATCTGCCTTTAATCCCTTCAATTTACCTAACACCACTTCCCTACTAACATGTATTTCCCGCAGTTCCTCCATCTCACTGGACCCCCTGTCCCCTACTATTTCCGGAAGATTATTTATGTCCTCCTTAGTAAAGACAAAAACAAAGTAGTTATTCAATTGGTCTGCCATGTCCTTGTTCCCCATGATCAACTCACCTGTTTCTGACTGTAAGCGACCTACATTTGTCTTAACCAATCTTTTTCTTTTCACATATCTATAAAAGCTTTTACAGTCAGTTTTTATGTTCCCTGCCAGTTTTCTCTCATAATCTTTTTTCCCCTTCCTAATTAAGCCCTTTGTCCTCCTCTACTGGACTCTGAATTTCTCCCAGTCCTCAGGTGTGCCGCTTTTTCCGGCTAATTTGTATGCTTCTTCTTTGGAATTGATACTATCCCTAATTTTCCTTGTCAGCCACGGGTGCACTACCTTCCCTAGTTTATTCCTTTGCCAAACTGGGATGAATAATTGTTGTAGTTACAACAATTACTGTTGTTCAGGAGGATTTAATCTAATGTGGCAGGGGGATGGGAACAAGTGCAGAGAGATAGAGGGGTGTAAAATGAGGGTAGAAGCAAAAAGTAGTAAGATGAAAAGTAAAAGTGGCAGGCTGGTAAATCCAGGGCAACTTTAAATGCTTGCCATTCCACATCCACCGTCAACCCTTTAAGTATCATTTGCCAGTCTATCTTAGCTAATTCACAACTCATACCTTCAAAGTTACCCTTCTTTAAGTTCAGAACCTTTGTTTCTGAATTAACTGTATCACTCTCCATCTTAATGAAGAGTGATGTATTATGGTCACTCTTACCCAAGGGGCCTCGCACAACAAGATTGCTAACTAACCCTTCCTCATTGCTCAATACCCAGTCCAGAATGGCCTGCTCCCTAGTTGGTTCTTCAACATGTTGGTTCAGAAAACTATCCTGCATACATTCCAGGAAATCCTCTTTCTCAGCACCCTTACCAATTTGGTTCACCCAATCTATATGCAGATTGAAGTCACCCATTATAACTGCTGTTCCTTTATTGCACGCATTTCTAATTTCCTGTTTAATGCCATCCCCAACCTCACTACTACTGTTAGGTGGCCTGTACACAACTCCCACCAGCGTTTTCTGCCCCTTAGTGTTATGCAGCTCTACCCATATCAATCCCACATCCTCCCGGCTAATGTCCTTCCTTTCTATTGTATTAATCTCCTCTCTAACCAGCAATGCCACCCCACCTCCTTTTCTTTCATGTCTATCCCTCCTGAATATTGAATGTCCCTGAATGTTGAGCTCCCATTCTTGGTCACCCTGGAGCCATGTCTCTGTGATTCCAACTATATCATATTCATTAATAACTATCTGCACATTCAATTCATCCACCTTGTTACGAATGCTCCTTGCATTGGCACACAAAGCCTTCAGGCTTGCTTTTACAACACTCTTAGCCCTTATACAATTATGTTGAAAAGTGGCCCTTTTTGATTTTTGCCCTGGATTTACCAGCCTGCCACTTTTACTTTTCACCTTCCTACTTTTTCCTTCTACCCTCATTTTACACCCCTCTATCTCTCTGCACTTGTTCCCATCCCCCTGACACATTAGATTAAATCCTCCTGAACAACAGTAGCAAACGCTCCCCTTAGGACATTGTTTCCAGTCCAGCCCAGGTGCAGACTGTCCTGTTCATACCGGTCCCACCTCCTTCAGAACTGGTTCCAATGCCCCAGAAATTTGAATCCCTCCCCCTTGCACCATTTTTCAAGCCACGTATTCATCTGAAATATCCTCCTATTTCTACTCTGACTAGCACGTGGCACTGGTAGGAATCCAGAGATTATTACCTTTGTGGTCCTACTTTTTAGTTTATCTCCTAACTCCCTAAATTCACCTTGTAGGACCTCATCCCGTTTTTTACCTATATCATTGACTGCAGACCATCTCTTGCACTACTATGGGCTTGTCTCTGTTTTCCTTTTGCACTTATTTTGGTACAGTTTTTTCCTTTCTTTTTTAATAGTCTTGTATAATTTATATATTGAAAATCTGGCTGAGTGATGTCATAACAACAACCTCTCACTCGAGGTCTGCAAGGCCAAGGAGCTGATTATAGACTTCAGGGGAAGGAAACCAGAGGCCCATGAGCCAGTCTTCATCAGAAGATCAGAGGTGGGGAGGGTTACCACTTTAAATTCTTAGGATTTACTATTTCAGAGGACCTACCCAGCACATAAGTACAATTACAAAGAAAGCACAGCAGCGCCTCTAATTTCTTTAGGAGTTTGTGTAGATTTGCATTAGGGTCCAAAACTTTGACATACTTCTGTAAATGTGTAGTGGAGAGTATATTGACTAACTGCATCACAGCCTGGTATGGAAACAGCAATGCCCTTAAACAGAAAATCCTACAAAAATTAATGGATACTTTGGCCTAGTCCATCACGGTAAATCCCTACCAATCATTGAACACATCTACATCAAATGCTGTCACAGGAAAGCAGCATCTATCATCAGCGATCCCAAAGACCCAGGACATGCTCTCTTCTCGCTGCTGCAATTAGGAAGAGGGTACAAGAACTTCAGGACTCACACCAACAGGTTCAGGAACAGTGACTACTCCTCAACCATCAGGCTCTTGAACCAAAGGGACTTCACTGAACTTCATTTGCTCATCATTGAAATGGTTCCATAACCAATGGACTCAACTGTCAAGGACTCTTCATCTCATGTTCCTGATATTTATAGTTTATTTATTTATTATTATTGTTTTTTCTTTATGCATTTACACAGTTTGTTGTCTTCTACACTCTGGTTGAACGCCCAGTTGGGCCGTCTTTCATTGATTTTGTTATAGTTATTATTCCATACATTGGATCTCCTGTTAGGAAACGAATTAGGGCAAGTGACAGAAGTCTGTGTAGGGGAGCACTTTGGTTCCAGTGATCATAACACCATTAGTTTCAATTTGATCATGGACAAGGATAGATCTGGTCCTAGGGTTGAGGTTCTGAACTGGAAGAAGGCCAAATTTGAAGAAATGAGAAAGGATCTAAGAAGCGTGGATTGGGACAGGTTGTTCTCTGGCAAAGATGTGATTGGTAGGTGGGAAGCCTTCAAAGGGGAAATTTTGAGAGTGCAGAGTTTGTATGTTCCTGTCAGGATTAAAGGCAAATTGAATAGGAATAAGGAACCTCGGTTCTCAAGGGATATTGCAACTCTGATAAAGAAGAAGAGGGAGTTGTATGAAACGTATAGGAAACAGGGGGTAAATCAGGTGCTTGAGGAGTATAAGAAGTGCAAGAAAATACTTAAGAAAGAAATCAGGAGGGCAAAAAGAAGACATGAGGTTGCCTTGGCAGTCAAAGTGAAGGATAATCCAAAGAGCTTTTACAAGTATATTAAGAGCAAAAGGATTGTAAGGGATAAAATTGGTTCTCTTGAAGATCAGAGTGGTCGGCTTTGTGCGGAACCAAAGGAAATGGAGGAGATCTTAAATAGGTTTTTTTGCGTCTGTATTTACTAAGGAAGCTGGCATGAAATCTATGGAATTGAGGGAATCAAGTAGTGAGACCATGGAAACTGTACAGATTGAAAAGGAGGAGGTGCTTGCTGTCTTGAGGAAAATTAAAGTGAATAAATCCCCGGGATCTGACAGAGTGTTCCCTCGGACCTTGAAGGAGACTAGTGTTGAAATTGCGGGGGCCCTGGCAGAAATATTTAAAATGTCGCTGTCTACGGGTGAAGTGCCGGAGGATTGGAGAGTGGCTCATGTTGTTCCGTTGTTTAAAAAAGGATCGAAAAGTAATCCGGGAAATTATAGGCCGGTGAGTTTAACGTCAGTAGTAGGTAAGTTATTGGAGGGAGTACTAAGAGACAGAATCTACAAGCATTTGGATAGACAGGGGCTTATTAGGGAGAGTCAACATGGCTTTGTGCGTGGTAGGTCATGTTTGAGCAATCTGTTGGAGTTTTTCGAGGAGGTTACCAGGAAAGTGGATGAACGGAAGGCAGTGGATATTGTCTACATGGACTTCAGTAAGGCCTTTGACAAGGTCCTGCATGGGAGGTTAGTTAGGAAAATTCAGTCGCTAGGTATACATGGAGAGGTGGTAAATTGGATTAGACATTGGCTCAATGGAAGAAACCAGAGAGTGGTGGTAGAGAATTGCTTCTCTGAGTGGAGGCCTGTGACTAGTGGTGTGCCACAGGGATCAGTGCTGGGTCTATTGCTATTTGTCATCTATATCAATGATCTGGATGATAATGTGGTAAATTGGATCAGCAAGTTTGCTGATGATACAAAGATTGGAGGTGTAGTAGACAGTGAGGAAGGTTTTCAGAGCCTGCAGAGGGACTTGGACCAGCTGGAAAAATGGGCTGAAAGATGGCAGATGGAGTTTAATACTGACAAGTGTGAGGTATTGCACGTTGGAAGGACAAACCAAGGTAGAACATCCAGGGTTAATGGTAAGGCACTGAGGAGTGCAGTGGAACAGAGGGATCTGGGAATACAGATACAAAATTCCCTAAAAGTGTCGTCACAGGTAGATAGGGTCGTAAAGAGAGCTTTTGGTACATTGGCCTTTACTAATCGAAGTATTGAGTATAAGAGCTGGAATGTTATGATGAGGTTGTATAAAGCATTGGTGAGGCCGAATCTGGAGTACTGTGTTCAGTTTTGATCACCAAATTACAGGAAGGACATAAATAAGGTTGAAAGAGTGCAGAGAAGGTTTACAAGGATGTTGCCGGGACTTGAGAAACTCAGTTACAGAGAAAGGTTGAATAGGTTAGGACTTTATTCCCTGGAGCGTAGAAGAATGAGGGGAGATTGGATAGAGATATATAAAATTATGATGGGTATAGATAGAGTGAATGCAAGCAGGCTTTTTCCACTGAGGCAAGGGGAGAAAAAAACCAGAGGACATGGGTTAAGGGTGAGGGGGGAAAAGTTTAAAGGGAACATTAGTGGGGGGCTTCTTCACACAGAGAGTGGTGGGAGTATGGAATGAGCTCCCAGACGAGGTGGTAAATGCGGGTTCTTTTTTAACATTTAAGAATAAATTGGACAGATACATGGATGGGAGGTGTATGGAGGGATATGGTCCGTGTGCAGGTCAGTGGGACTAGGCAGAAAATGGTTCGGCACAGCCAAGAAGGGCCAAAGGGCCTGTTTCTGTGCTGTAGTTTCTATGGTTCTATGGTTCTATTTGTTGAGAATGCTCACAAGAAAGAGTTATATATGGTGGCAGTAAATGTAGTTTGAAAATAAACTTTACTTTGAACTTTGTGCGTTGTCAATACCTAAATGCCTGTGTTGCTGCTACAATCACATTTTTCATTATATTTGAACTTCACTGGACTTGTACACGTGGAAATAAAGTCAGGTTATTTATTATTAACTTCATAATAAATAGCAAGAGAAAAAAGTCACTGGTGGGAATATGTACTGATAAACAATTGCCATCAGGAAGAGGCACTTAATTCCAGGTGCCTTCTCTACTTTACAGTAAGACCTTGGTTGATCTTATTGTAACCTCAGCTCTGTACTCATGTTCACCTGTAGTGACATTTCACCCACTTGCTTAACTATCTCTCATTACCTTAAAATATTAAAGGAATTTGCTTTCACCCCTCCTTGTCCAAGAACATAATTGGCATGCCATTTACCAACAGTTTAATATATCATTGCAAGCACTGACCGATTTCTGGACTTTTGTAACCGAAAAGTAGCCTTATGGTCAGAAGTTCTATTGGGAACATAATGGATAAACCAGCAGATTTCATGGAGGAAATAAACTTCCAGTTGAAGAGTAATGAAAGAAATGCTACAGAATAATACAAGTTTAGTCTGGAACAGGGGAAGAAGGGAAAATAAGCAGCTGAAAGTCCTAGACCTTGAGAGAAAAAAATGCATCATTGCATTGTTGAGAAAGAGATGTCTCCAGGTGGCTAAACTCATTTTGGTAGCAGACGAAAAGCAATCATACACAGTATATTGGTGACAGATCTACTATATCAGGGGAATGGTTGGGGAAGAAAGTAAGAAATTGATAGGAAACTAAGTCTTAAAGGTAGAAGCAAGGAAACTATGAAATAGCTTATCGGAAGCAATGGGTATTGACAAACAGAGTGCTAGGATTGGCTAAGTTATCAAGGGAAATGAAAAATCTTTTGTGCAGAGATGGAGTGAAACTGCAAATCCCAGTGCAATTTAAACAATGTGAACTGAAAAAAAATTACATTACAACGTATGAAACATGAGCAGCAAGACATCTGAAATATAAAAGTTTTTTATGCTTTAAATTATTCCATAAAAATTTTGCATTAATGTTACATGGATTGAAGTTGTAAGGGAAAAATAGCTCCTGAATATATGTAAACACTTGTCATTCTAAAAACAAATAGCATTTTCATTATTGAAGTTATTGTATCAGTTAGCTATGCCTTAACTGTTTCAATAATTTAGAATGAGTTGGGATGAGATGTTTAGTTTTCTAAATTTAACGAGCTTTTATAATGCACTGAATGTAATGTTTTTACTTATAGTCTATAGAATAATAGGATAATGAAAATATGGGGGAGATCTTAAATGGATTTTTTTTTTGCATCTGTATTTACTTGAGAGATGGACTAAAGTCTATAGAACTGAGGTTGTATAGTAGTTAGCACAATGCTTTACGGTACCAGCAACTGGGGTTCAATTCCTACAGCTGCCTATCAGGAGTTTGTACGTTTTCCCAGTAACTGTGTAGGTTTCCTCCAGGTGCTCTGTTTTCCTCTCACAGTCTAAAGATGAACTGGTGGAATGGCAGAGTAGACTCGATGGGCTGAATGGCCTAATTCTCCTCCTATGTCTTATGGTCAGATGGTTGGATTACACCTGAACCCAAGGGGGAGCAACATCCTTGTGGGCAGGTTTGCTAAGGTTGTTGGGGAGGGTTTAAGTTAATTTGGCAAGGGGATGGGAACCAGATAGGGCAGAGGATAGGGCAGTTGGTATACAAGTAAGTGCAGTGTGTCGTGAGACAGTGAGGCTAAAATTCCAGTCAGTAGGATGAGTTGAAGTGTAACATGGAGGCAAGATTCAAGATTCAAGATTCAAAAACTTTATTGTCATTCTAACCGTACATCAACTTTGTAGGGCAGAATGAGACAGCGTTTCCCAGGAGCAGTGCAATCATAACATAACAAACACAACACTAAATACGAAACTTAACGATAAATAGTAAAACACAACAGCCACATGTCAGTTATAATCAAGTTATAAGTGTTCAGTGCAAGTTAAAAGTGTCCAAAGCAGAGTCAGGTAGAGCAGCTATTTAGCAGTCTGACTGCCTGTGGGAGGAAGCTGTTTCATAGCCTTGTGGTTTTAGTTTTAATGCTCCTGTAACATTTGCCTGATGGCAGAAGAACAAACAGTTCATGGAGAGGGTGTGAGGGGTCTTTAATGACGGAGCATGTCTTCTGGAGGCATTGACTCTGAAAGAGGTCTTGGACAGAAGGTAGGGAGACCCCAATAACCTTCTCTGCTCCCCTAACCACCCTCTGCAAGGCTTTTTTGTCAAAAGCAAAATTGAAAAGGGTGATGATTGCAGGACTAAAGGTGCTTTATATTTTAATGCACACAGTATACAGAATAAAGTAGATGATTTTGTAGCATACTTAGAGATTGGCAGGTATGACATTGTGGGCATCACTGAGTCATAGCTGAAAGATGATCATAGTTGGGGGCTTAACATCCAAGGAAACACATTGTATCAAAAAGTCAAGCAAGAAGGCAGAGGGGGTGGCGTGGCTCTGTTTGTAAAAAAATGAAATCAAGTCCTTAGAAAGAGGTGACAAAGGATTGGAAGATGTAAAAATTGTTGTGGGTAGGGTTAGGAAACTGCAAGGGTAAAAAGACCCTGATGGGAGTCATATACAGGCCTTCAAACAGTTGGGGATGTGGGATACAAATTACAATGGGAGACAGAAGAAGCATGTAAAAATGGCAATGTTACGACAGTCATGGGGGATTTCAATATGTAGGTAGATTGGGAAAATCCAGTTGGTGCTGGATTCCAAGAGTGGGAATTTGTAGAATGCTTACGAGATGGCTTTTTAGAGCAACTATTGGTTGAGCCCACTAGGAGTAAGGCAATTCTGGAGTGGATGCTGTGTAAAGAACCAGATTTGATTAGGGAGCTCAAGGTAAAGGAACCCTAAGAATATAAAAGCAAGGATGTAATGTTGACTACATAATAAAAGCATGGATGTAATGTTGAGAATTTATAAGGCACTGCTGAGACCTCACTTGGAGAAATGTGAGCAGTTTTGGGTCTCTTAATGTGCTGACATTGGAGAGGGTTCAAAGGAGGTTCACTAAAATGGTTTTGGTATTGAAAGGCTTATCATACAAGGGGTACTTGATGGCTCTGGGCCTGTACTCACTGGAATTCAGAAAAATGAGGGGGAATTTCATCGAAACCTATCGAATATTGAAAGACCTCAATAAAGTGAATGTGGAGAGGATATTTCCTATGGTCGGGGAACCTAAGACCAGAGGACACAGCCTCAGAACAGAGGAACGTCCATTTAGAATGGAGATGAAGAGAAATTTCTTTAACCAAAGTGAGATGAATCTGTGGAATTTGTTGCCAAAGGCAGCTGTGGAGGCCAAGTCATTGGGTATTTGTAAGGCAGAGGTTGATAGTTTCTTTATTAGTCGGGGCAAGAAGGGACAAGGGGAGAAGGCAGGAGATTGGGGCTGAAAGGGAATTGGATCAGCCATGATGAAATGGTGGAGCAAACTCAATGGGCCAAATGGCCGAATTCTACTCTTATATCTTATGGGCTTATGGACTTAAGGAACCCTTTAGAGGAAGTGATCATAATATGATAGAATTCACCCTGCAGTTTGAGAGGGAGAAGTTAAAATCAGATTTATGGAGTAAAGGGGATTACAGAAGCATGAGAGAGGAGCTGGCCAAAGGTTTGATTGGAAGAGGATACTAGCAGGAATGACTGTAAAACAGCAATGCTGAGTTTCTGGGAGCAATTCAGAAGGCACAGGATAGATACATCCCAAAGGAGTATTCTAAAGGGAGGATGAACAACTATGGATGACAAGGGAAGTCAAAGACAGCATAAAAACAAACGAGAGTGTCAGGCAGCAGAAGTGAGTGTAGTTGCTATTACTAAAGAGAAGGTCCTTGGGAAACTGAAAGGTCTGAAGGTAGATAAGTCACCTGGACCAGATGGACTACACCCCAGGGTTCTGAAAGGTAGCTGAAGAGATTGTGGAGTCTTTAGTAATGATCTTTCAAGAATCATTAGATTCTGGAATGGTTCTGGAGGGTAGGAAAATTGCAAATATCACTTCATTCTTTAAGAAGGGAGGGAGGCAGAAGATGGAAATTATAGGCCTGCTAGCCTGACAGTGTTTGGGAATATGTTGGGGTCCATTATTAAAGATGAGGTTTCAGGGTACTCGGAGGCACGTGATAAAATAGACCAATGTCAGCATGGTTTTCCTAAGGGTAAACCTTGCCTGACAAATCTGTTGGAATTCTTTGAGAAAATATCAAGCAAGATAGACAAAAGGGAGTCAGTGGATGTTGTTTACTTGGATTTTCAGAAGGTCTTTGATAAGGTGCCACACATTAGTCTACATGACAAAATCAGAGCCCATGGAATTATGGGAAAGGTACTAGCATGGACAGACGGGCAGGAGGCAAAGAGTGGCAATAATTGGGGCCTTTTTTGCTTGGCTGTGTGTGATTAATGGCACTATGCGTTGGAACTGCTTCTGTACATGTTATATGTCATACACTCATAGTGTAAGGGAGTGTATGGTCATGTACTTTGGTAGACGGAGTAAAGGTGAAGACTGTTTTCTAAACAGGGAGAAAATTCAGAAATTAAAGATGCAAAGGCACTTGAGAATCCTTCTACAGGATTCCTAAAGGTTAACTTGCAGATTGAGTCAGTGTTAAGGAAGGCAAATTGAATGTTAGCAATCATTTCAAGAGGACTAGAACATAAAAGCAAGGATGTAGTTTTGGGACCCTTATCTAAAAAAAGATGAGGGTCCAGAGGTTGTTCAGGAGAATGATTCTGAGAATGAAAGGGTAAACGTATGAGGAGAGTTGGATGGTTCCGGATCTAAACTTGCTGGAGTTTAGAAGAACGAATGGGATCTTATTGAAACCTATAAAATATTGAAAGGCCTATATAAGATAGATGTGGAGAGGCTGTTTCCTATAGTGGAGGAGTCTAGGACCAAGGGCACTGCCTCAGAATAGAAGGATGTCCATTTAGAACAGAGATAAGGAGGAATTTTTTTAGCCAGAGTGTAGTGAACCTGTGGAATTCTTTCCCACAGATGGCTAAGAAGGCTAAGTCATTGAGTATATTTAAAGCAGAGGCTGATAGTTTCTTGATTACTCATGGCATCAAAGGTTACAGGAGAAGGCAGGAGAATAGGGTTGAGAGGGATAGTAAATCAGTCATGATGGAACGGCATGGCAGACTCAATGGGCTGAGTGGCCTAACTCGGCTCCTACAGTATGATATCTCATGGTCTGTGTCTGTGCTGTAGTGCTCTACCACTCTTTAAAAAGTTAAAACTGTCAAAATCTTTCAATTATTTCAGTGCCAAATAATTATGAACATTCAACATAAGCACTTCAGTCCATAAAGTGTATGTTATACCTGCTGAAGTGAAAACGACTTGAGGGAATCCACAGTTGAGCCCTTGACATCTCCAGGAATAGAAGACAGCAGGGATCCAGTTACCCAGAGCAAACACAGGAACTGGTACAAAATGAAGTCGAGAAAGCAAGTCCTTAATTCGCTCGATGTCCTTCACTCTGTGGTGAATATAACAATGCTAAGAATGTAGTCATCATGTATTGGTAATTTGATCAGGCTCAAAAGTCATTGTTATTACATTGAGTGGCATTTTACACTTTTTAAACAGTAAAATATACATCTAAGCTAAACGAAAAATCTTAATAACAATTAAGTGACTAAGTAGCAAATCTATGTAATTAATTATTTTAACAATTATTCCAGGATTTGGATTATGTTAGCAAAGTAAGACAGAAACAAAGATACATTCACTGGGAAACGGAGAAGAACAAAAAGTACAAAGGATGTACACGTACAACAGGTACACAACATTCATATTTCCAGTAACTTTAGCTGCAGACGAAATTGCCATCATCTTGCCAAGAAACATTTTGTTAAAGTGTGTAAGGTGAGAGGTAGGATAAGTAAAGCAGAGTTGTTAATCAAGCTTATTTTTAAACTTTGTGGAAGTTCTTTCCCCTGTATATTTCTTCATTATCGATCCATCAAACAAATACATTTATCAAACTTTACAATTAATCATTAGACAATTAAGATACCTGAAAATCTTTACAATTCAGCATCTGCAACAGAAGGATTTTATATGGTTCTTTTTATTTGTAAACCCAAACAGTCATTTCAGGACACCAATAAAGTCCCAGTGTTATTGATATACAGTATGCAATACAGTATATCATTCCAACTGTGACAAGAAAGAACTTATTCCAAATATAATAACCTCCTTCATGGCATGTTGGCTAACACTATATATTTTTTCCTCTCATATCCCTTTTCATATCTGCCTTTCCATTCAATTGTTCTGATATTTCCCTCTTTGTGAATATACCTTACTCTAATCTGTGTGTGATGAAGCCCTATTTTTCTTTATTAAAGAAAATGGAATTTATTGCAACAAAGTATCTGCTGGAAGAACTCAGTGAGGTGAGCAACATCAGTGGGAGGAAAGGAATTGTTGATGTTTTGAGTCAAAATCTGCATCAGTCCCAATCCATCTTAGCTTTCTCAAACATTAAGGAAAGGTGTCTGGAACTGAAGATGAGGAAATCTTCATTCCCATCAGAAGTGGAACACATGCTAAGATTGAGAAGAATTGATGGAAGGATATTATTGTTCCCATTTTATTTGAGGGAACTAAAGTGTATCAACATTAAAAAAAACTGAGGAGCAGGAGTCTCAAAAGCTACTCCCGTCCCTTCCAGGGGTTTCCAACCCGGGGTCCATGAACCCTTTGCTTATTGGTATTCATCCATGGCATAAAAAAGGTTGGGAACCCCTACTTTAGACCATCTCAAAACACCACATCCTTCCCAAGATATTCCTACTAATCAACTTGCTAATGGGTCCTTACCCTTTTGTTTTTCCATTAATTATTTATCCCCATCGCTTTTCTCATTGCTAAAAAAAACACCAAGCTAATGTAAATGCCTGAAAGCAGTTAATGATAAATTTGCTTCTCCCTAAATTTAATGCAAATAAGAATCCTGTTGAATTTCCAAAAGTGTGAAATTAAAAATGCTATGACTATAAAATTGTGTTTCATACAGTATGGAAATAGTATTGCACTCAAATTAAAAAGTATGTTGAATTCATCGGGACTGAAACACTGAATGCAGAATCAGGAAAACCAGGGGAACTGTAGAAACTAAAGAACATGACAGTCAATATGAAGAAAAGGAGAAATTTACATCAGTTTGTAGCCATAAAGCAAAGAGTGATCTTGCTATACAAGACAACTATAAGCATACATCTGTTGTCAGAATATTATTTCTCTGAAACATCCTCACAGAATCTGTTGAATGTGGAGGCAAACAAGCAGAGATGGAAATCTGCAAGACCATGACCAATTTAGCTCAACTTGATCAAAAGCAACTGAGATCTGGTAGTTTATAGAAGGCACAGAACATAGCAAGAGTGACAAGGATCACACATAAAGCTTGAAATAAAGTTACATAGGTAGCAGAAAATGAGTAAGCGCTCTGTCTCAAAACGCATTAAAGTATTGTCAAATAGTTTGACCTCAACCTGATTGTTTCTAACAATGGACCTCTTAACAGGAATTAACTAGTTGCAGGTGAAGCTGGACAATTGGAAGATACAGTAAATGTATAGCATTATGGGATCAGTACCAGGATCAGGACAAATAGCAGGTCACTTCAACATGATGGAGGATGGTTTAACATTGATAGTGTGTCTCAACGTGTATTCACGCAAGCACCAACGATTCGACTTTGGGGAGGATATGCATTTAATGCAGTGGTCTTCACTTGATTTGGAAGATTTGTTGAAGGTGGCAGAGCAGGAGAGAAACAATAAAAGCTGTAAGTCATAAATGAATAGACGTGGAGTCATACAGTAATATAGCATACAAACAGGCTCTTCAGCCCCTCTGATCCATGTGGACCACAGCAGCCTCCCTGCTAGTCCCAGTTCCCTGCAATTGGCCCATAACATAAGAAATAGGAGCAGGAATAGGCTTTCTGGCCTGCCGAGCCTGCTCTAAGATCATGGATGATCTGGCCATGGACTTATCTCCACATACCTGCCTTTCCCTCATCACCCTTAATTTCCCTACTATGCAAAGCCACCAAGCCCTTCCCCTCCATGTACTTATTCAAATGCCTCTTAAACGTTGCCACGGTATCCACTTCAACCACTTCTTCTGGCAGCTCATTCCAAGTTCTCACTACCCTCTGTGTAAAGAAACTACCTCTCAGGTATCTTTTAAATCTCTCCCCTCTTATATTGTTCTTGTCCCATCTAATTTTAGACTTCCCAACTCTGGGGGAAAAACTATGACCATTTATCTTATCCTTATCATGATTTTAAACTACTAAGAGGTCTCCCCTAATTCTTCTCCACTCCCCGGAATAAGTACGCATCATAGACAATCTTGCCCTCTAACTCAGGCCATCTAGTCCAGGCAGAATCCTCATAAATCTCTTCTGTACCCTCTCCAGCTTGACAATGTCTTTTTCTATAAGAGGATAACTGAAACTGTACACAATGCTCAAAGTGCTGTTAGACCAGTGACTTCCATAACTGCAACATATTGTCCTGACTCATAAACATGATGGCCTGACTGATGAAGGCCAGCATGCTAAACGCCTTCTTCACTACCCTGCCTATTGTATGACACATTTCAGCAAACTGTGCACTTGTACTGCCAGGTGTCTCTGTTCTACAACACTCACCAATGCCCTGCTAATCACTGTGTAGGTCCTATCTTGGTTTGAAGGTCCAAAATCTTCATTCAGAGTCACCTAAATTGAAATTCATCTGCCATTCCATCACCTTTCCTACCATCAGGCTAATTCTGAATCCATCTTGCTAGCTCCCCCTGAATCCATGTGTCCTAACCTTCCAGATCAACCTGCTATGCAGGACTTTGTCAAGGGCTGACAAAGTCCAAATGAACAACATCCACTACCCTACCATTATACATTTTCTTATACCTCTTCAGAAAACTCAGAAGTTTCCTCAGACATGACCTCCTATGCACAAAACTATGCTGATTATCCCTAATTAAGCTTTAACTATCCAAGTGATGGTAGACCTTGTCCCTCAGAGTTCCCTCCAGTAATATTCTTACAGCTCAAGTCAGGATCATCAGCCTGTAGATATCTGACCTGTCCTTGCTACCCTTGAACAATTGAAAAACATTAACTGGTGTTCAGTCCTCTGGAACTTTGCTGGTGGCTAATGATGAAGCAATTATCTCTATAAGGGCTTTCCCGATTTCCTATCTGGCCTGGAGTGCACTTGGTCAGGTCCTGAGGGTTTGCACACCTTAATGTGCTTCAAAGCTGCAAACACCTCCTTCCCCATAATATATATGTGTTTCAAGACCTCTCTACTTATTACCTTCAGTTTCTTGGCATGAGGAAAGGTACACATTAAAAATCTTGGCCATTTCTTACAGCTCCAGGCATAAGTCTTTAAGAGGCCCTCGCCTCTTCCTAGTCACTCTTTTACAGTTAATGTAACTGAAGAACCTCTTAGGATTATCTTCAACCCTGCCTGCCAAATCCATCTCGTACCCTCTTTTTGCCCTCCAGATCCTGAATCTCAGGGTTGTATACGGTGACATATAGTGTATGTACTTTAATAAATTTATTTTGAACTTTCAACTTCCCTCTTAAGCTTTTTATATATTTGTCAAGGAATTCATTTGTATCATGGTGACCAAAAGTGATGTACGCTTTCTTCTTTTTCCTGACTAGAGGCTCGATATCTCTCATCAGCCAGGATTTTCTGAACTTGGTAAGTCTACCCTTCAACCCACCGTGAACATATTGTCCCTAGACTCTTGATATGACCCTGTTGAAAGCCTCCCACTTGCCAACTGTTCCTTTACCTTTAAATAGAATCTCCTATTCGACCTCAGTAAGATACTGCCCTCGAAACTGGCCCTGTTCCAGTTCAGGAATTTAACATGTGGACCCGTTCTATCTTTTTTCCAAAACTATTTCAAAACTAAAAGAATTGTGATCACTGGACCTAAAGTGTTCCCCAAATGTTAGTGCAGTTACTTAGCCTACCTTGTTCCCAAACAGGAGGTACAATATTGTTCATTCCTGAGTAGTAGGTTCCTCTATATATTGTGTGACATCACCAACTGGAACACAGCACAAAAATTTTCCCTCCACACCCTTTGGACTCTGGATGGCCAGTCAATACTGGGAAAATTGAAATCTCCCACGAGCACTACTGTACTTTTCTCATAACTACATGCAATTTATTGATACACCTACTCCTCTAGTTCCTACTGACTACTGGGGGGTCCATTATATAACCTTCCAAAGTGACCATTCCTTCTTATTTCTAAGTGCTACCCAAATGGTCCTTCCTAGCGTGTCGCACCAGACAGTCAGCCATTCTTGTCTGGCACGTAGTGTCAGGATTGGTCTCCTTTCAGATTAACCGGGTCACGATATGAATGTTCCTGACTCGACCCTTGTTTTTTATGAGGCCGAGTGGCTAGCTCGACGCTCAACCCGACATGGATGGAAAGCGTGCTCGGGAGGTGGCCTGACTTGCATTCAAACTCAGGAGCCTTCGCTCTGAAGTCCGGTGCTGATGCCACTGCACCACCAGTCGGCCATACCCAAATGGTATTGCTAGATAATCTCAAGAATATAGTCTCTAAGAACTGCTGCTATGTCCTCTTTATTAAAAAGGCAACACCCCCTCCACTCCTACCTGTTGTTTCAATATCTGAAAACATTGAGTTGCTCATCCTCCCTTCTCTCATCTGTAATATCCCAGTCCCTAGGGACAATTCACACCCTCAGTTTGTCTGCTTATCTGTTAAAGTACATACATTGACATAGATGTGATTTAAAGCATGGCTACTATCTGTCCTATTACTGTAAACATGGCTACACTGATTGCTAGGCTTATGCTCTTTGGTTGCTGCACATACCTGCCTTCTCAATGATTTCACTCTCTCAAGTCCTACCCCCAGCTAATGTAGGTTAAACCCTCCCCGGTCACAAAAGCAAATTTAACTGCTGGAATATTGATCCCCCTCTGATTCACATGCAACCCATCTATCTTGCACAGGTCTTGTACCCGTCCATCTACCTACGTGGCTACCGCCTTTTAAGTTCCAAGAGCCTGAAATTTACTAGAAAATCCTCTGTGAGTTTGTTAATCAAATATAACCATTTACATATTTTTATTTTACAAATGATGGTAGTTTTCAAATTATCTACTGTATATTTTTCTCAAGATTCAATTCCTTTGTCCCAGATTAATACCTCTAAGTTTCCACAATACCAGTGTTAGGCTGATAGTACTTGTCTGATTTATCTTACACTCCTTTCTGAACAAAAAAAATCTAGCAACTGCAACCCACCAATCTGCTGGCATTATGGTCATACAGAAATTTTCACCCTTGCTTCCCTCAACAAACTAGAATGGATTCTACCTGGGTAAGTACACTTGGAGAACAGGTCAAGTAATAAGAACTATGAAATTCTAGAACATATGCAGGTAAGCTTTTCTTTACAACAATTATCCAAATTTGCTCAACAAGCAACATCAAATTTAACCAATTTTTCACTGTATGAACAAGCCTAGATACCCCCATGGGAAAAGACATCCCAATGATGGCTAAATGCCATAATTGCAGAATGATTTGTTCCATTCCTCAGAACCACAAAAAGAAGCAACAGCAGCACACCACATCCTCCCTCTTTGTTTCAAGATAATGCTGCATTTGCAATCTAAATGCCAAATAAACTTACCACAGGTTAATGAGGACGGGAAGGGGGAAGAGGAGACACGCTGTGATATTAGGGGATTAGTTAGTTAGGGGAATAGACAGGAGGTTCTGTGGGTGAGAATGAGATTCCTGGATGGTAGATTGTATCCTGGGTGTCAGGGTCCAGGATAACTTGGATCAAATCCTCAGCATTCTTAAGTGGGAGGGTGTTATAGTCCATGTAGGTATCAATGACATGGGTAGGATGAATGGCGAGATTCTGCAAAAGGAGCTTAAGGAGTTAGGTGCTAAGTTAAAGACCAGGGCCTCCAGGGTTGTGATCTTAGGATTGCTACCAGTGCCACATGCTAGTGAGGCAAAAACTAGGAAGACTATACAGTTTAATGCGTGGCTAAGGAGTTAGTGTAGGGGGGAGGCCATAAGACTTTTGGAATTCTAGCGAAGGTAGGACCTGTACAAAAGGGATGGTTTGTACCTGAACTAGAGGGGGGGCTAATATCCTAGCGGGAAGGTTAGTTAAAGTTGCACAGTGGGTTTTAAACTAGAGTTGCAATGAGATGGGAACCAGAGAGCCAGAACAGTTAGTGGAAAGGTTGTGGAGGCTGTTGTTGGTAAGACCACAGACAAAGTTAGGAATCAAAAGGTTGAGCATGGTACGATAAAATCGAAAAGAGTGAATACAGGACTGAAGGTGTTATATCTGAATGCACGCAGTTACGGAATAAGGTCGATGAACTTGCAGCACAGTTGAAGATTGGCAGGTATGATGTAGTAGGGATCATGGAATCACGGCTGAAAGATTATAGCTGCAAGCTTAACCTCTAAGGATACACATTGTGTTGAACGGATAATCAGGAAGGCAGAGGGGGTGGCGTTGCTCTGTTGGTAAAAAATGAACTCTTATCATTAGAAAGAGGTGACATAGGGTCAGAAGGTGTTGAATCATTGTGGATAGAGCTAAGGAACTACAAGGGCAAAAGGACCTTGATGGGAGTTGTATACAGACCTCCAAACGGTAGTAAGGATATGGCCTACAAATTACAATGGGAGATAGAAAATGCATGCCAAAAGGGCAATGCTACAATAGTCATGGGAGACTTCAACATGCAGGTAGATTGGGAAAATCAGGTTGGTGCTGGATTACAGGAGGGAGAATTTCTAGTGTCTACGAGATAGCCTTTTAGAGTAGCTTGTGGATGAGCCCACTGGAGGATCACCTATTTTAGATTGGGTGTTTAATCCGTGAGCCAGGACCCCAAATTTGGACCACCGGTACCATCTGTGGGGAATAATTCTTATACTGATTTTTGGCAGGGTATACACCCCTAGTGCTAGAAAATATGTGATAGCTTTGCAACGGTGGTAGCTTTCTGTGTGTTATCACTCGATTTATAACCCCATGCCAAAACACAATTTTCAAAACTATACATAGCACAGAATAAAGCATTCTACTTCAAACTGATGGTTCTCTCTTATTATTGATGCTTTGACTTTGAAAATTGGTGAGAATATAGCTCAGACTATATGTTTTTCAAAAAAGTTGTTAAAATTAGCATCTCTACAAATGTTATCTATTACTGGCAGTGACAACGCAGTGACTATACATTACATAAGATGTACTTCTGTATTCATGTTCTGCTTCACATTTATATCTCGTATATCACCATTTATATATACATTTATATCACGTGACCAAGTGGTTAAGGCATTGGACTAGCGACCTGAAGGTCGTGAGTTCGAGCCCCAGCCGAGGCAATGCGTTGTGTCCTTGAGCAAAACACTTAATCACACATTGCTCTGCGACAACACTGGTGCCAAGCTGTATGGGTCCTAATGCCCTTCCCTTGGACAACATTGGTGTCCTGGAGAGGGGAGACTTGCAGCATGGGCAACTGCTGATCTTCCATACAACCTTGCCCAAGCCTGCGCCTTGAAGAGTGAAGACTTTCCAGGCACAGATCCATGGTCTCACAAGACTAACAGATGCCTTATATATCACCTTTGCAGCAGGTGCTTTTTCCACCAGCAATGTTAATGTGCTTTTTTTCTGTTTCAGGTACTGTGGTGGTGGGATAGCCCTGCACAATAGAGGAGAGGGAAGAGTAGAGTAGATTTAGATCTGGAGTAGCTGAATCACTTTGCTTCAGAATGGAGAGCCATGAGCACAAAGAATCTATTAAGAAGCAGTGTATCATACACCAAAAAACACCAAAAGAAGATGATGACCATTTAGTTAGTCCTCAAGACTATGAATCCTGGAAAACATTACTTGAAGCAGCCAAAGTGAGAAACTATGCCCCTATTTTAGACGTTGCTAAAGAACTTGGAGAAAAAGAAATCCAAAGAATCTACTATCACCGAAAATGACGAAGCCTCTTCACCATGAAGAGAGACTTAAGAGACTCTGAAAAGGAAAGCCAAGGAAAGCATTACTGATGAAGCTGGTGAGAATACCTGTACATCAAAAAGGCCAAGTAGGAGATCTTCATCAGAAGCAAGGGTGTAAGATCAAATCAGCATTTTTTGTAATAAGGTGAAATTTCTGAATGGCTTCAAGTCACCTAAAAAGCTTACACAAGCTATACAACTCAGAGCTGACCAAACACTACAGGAATGTGCAACCCAAAAGGAAGATGAAAAGATCCTAGCAGTAACAAGCAGAGACATAGTTGCTGCAGAAGCCCACTGTCATATTTCATGCTATAAGGATTATACCAGAATCAAGAAAAAGGAACATGAGTACAAAGAGAATGATGATGAAACAGATGGTGATGAACTGTATAAAAGGATTGAAAGGGAAGCCTATAAAGATCTTTTCAAGTATATCAGAACTGATATCACACCCAACAAGATGATTGTACAAGTCACTTCTTTGGTCACGAAACTTGAATCTTTCATGCTATCTGGTGGAGTTATACTCCTGCAAGATTCTACAAGAAAGCACATTCGTAGGAAACTGGAATCTGAGCTGGGCAATTCAGCAGATATATTTCCAGATGACAAAGGAAAATTGTTAATGGTTCCTGAAAGTGTATCATTAAGGGACATTGCCCTGGAAAATCAAACTCTACAGAGGGAACACAAAGTTTGGAGGGCCAAGGCAACCAATTTCAACAAGACCATAGATCAAACTTCATCACATATCTGGCCCTGTCCACACCAGAAGGATCGCTGAGAAAGACAAATAAAGCTACTTTAGCCACAACCTTGCAGAAAAATGTAGCAGTAGAACAGCAACTCCCAGGAAACTCTGCTACAGTGGTTGATGGAATGAACTTGGTCCAAAGAGTGAAAGGTGATCAAGTTACTTTCAGAGATGTTGCCACAACAATTCTGGGTATGGCTCTGAGGGAAGGCAGTCAGAGTAGCAGAATAGATGTTGTGTTCAACACATACGAGGAGAACTCTATCAAGAATTGTGTAAGATCTGTACGGGGTGAAGAAACTGGTCATGAGTTGCAAGGTATCACAGGCACACAGATGGTGAGGCAGTGGAGGAGCCTCCTGACCAAAGTCAATAACAAAAATAGTCTCATTAGCTTCATAGTCCATGAATGGAGGAAGGCAGAGTGCAGAGCAAAGCTACAGGAGAAGATTCTGTATGCAACTGTGAATGACAAATGTTAGAGAATCAAGACAGTGAGGAGGTGTCAGCTCTTCAGTGTCAACAAGAAGCAGATGGCTGCCTACTTCTCCATGCTGCCCATGCAACAAGAGAGGGATACCAATCTGTAGTGATCTACTCAGAAGACACAGATGTCTTTATCATGTCTTCAGCATTTTGTGACAAGATTGAGGCCCATTGTTCCAGAAGTGTGGCACTAGAACCCGTACAAGGCTTGTAGACATCAGGAAGGTTGCTGCCACTGTTGGCATAGAGGTTTGTAGGGCTCTCATCGGGTTGCACACATGTACAGGATGTGACACTGTAAGCGCTTTTGCAGGCAAAGGGAAGACAAGTGCCCTAAAACTTCTGACCAGCAACAGGGAAACTCAGGACACATTCTTAGAGTTGGGTCAGGAATGGGACCTCTCCCCAGAACTGATGGACAAACTGGAGGCATTTATATGTCTCCTGTATGCCCCAAAAGCATCGACCACCAAGGTCAATGAGCTCAGGTATCACCTTTTCTGTGCCAAAAAAGGTGAAATCGAAAGTCATCAACTCCCACCATACAAGGACTGCTTAACAAAACATGCACAGCAAGCCAGCTACCAGGCTGGTATGTGATGTCTGGAGAAGGATCCACAAGTGCCAAGCCCTGTTGGCAGAGGATTGAAGATGGAGAGAGTAGAGGAAGCTGAACAGTCGGTGGTGCACTAGATGGAAGGCCAGCCAGCACCCCATACCATCCTGGATCTACTGGCCTGTAACTGTCCAAAAAAATGTTCACTCCCAAGATGTATGTGTGTTGCAAATGGCCTCAGGTGTACTGACATGTGTAGACTGGCAGACTGTGAGAACCAGGCATCCACCTCAGAGAGTGTGGAAAGTTCAGATGAAGATGTGGAAGGTGGGGAAGACTTGGAAAATTATTATGATGATTAATAGGTTATGAAAGTATGGAAAACAAAGTATGGAAAGCAGTTTTTGATTAAATATGAGCGGTGATTGATAAGTTTGTGGCCTAAGGTAGAAGGAGTCAATTTTAGAAAACCTTGCACATTTGTTTTTACATAGTCCCCTCCTACACTTACACATTTATTCCAGCAGTCATGGAGCATATGGATCCCTTCTTTGTAGAAGTCGGCACCTTGGACCTCCAGAAAGTGGTTAATTAACTTCAAACTTCCTGCATAATCACTCAAAGAGTTGAACTGCACATGCATGTAACGAGAACTGTATAACTCATCTCTTTCTACCTTAGGCCAGAAACTTATCAATCACCCCTGCTGTGGACCACTTTCTGGAGTTCCAAAAGACACTTGCGAAAATTGCAAATGTCACTACCAAGAAAGAAGAGAGGCAGAAGATAGGAAACTATAGGCCAGTTAGTCCGACCTCGGTGGTTGGGAAGATGTTGGAGTCAATTATTAAGGATGAGGTCTCAGAGCACTTGAAGGTACATGATAAAACAAACCATAGAGAAAATCTTGCCTGACAAATCTGTTAGAATTCTTTAAAAAAGTAACAAGCAGGATGGACAAAGGAGAATTGGCTGATGTTGTGTACTTGGATTTTCAGAAGGCCTTTAACAGGGTGCCACACATGAGGCTGCTTAACAAGCTTTGCATGGTATTACGGGAAAGACCTAGCATAGATAAAGCACTGATTCATTGGCAGGAAGCAAAGAGTGGGGCTAAAGAGAGCCTTTCTGACTGGCTGCCAGCAACTAGTGGTGTTCCATAGGGGTCTGTGGTAGTTCTGATTCCTTTTACGTTATACATCAATGATTTATGTTATACATCAACTTTTTACTGTTGGACTTCGGCCACATTCCACCGTGATACAACACTTGGTGGCACGGGAGGGCCATCAAACGTGCAGCTCTTCCCGTGGAGGGTCAATAGACTGGTCCTGGACTTACTTTCCATCTGGCATAGTTTGCATTTTGTTGTTTGATTGTTTGTGGTTTTTGTATTGCTATATTTACGCTCTATTCTTGGTTGGTGCGGCTGTAACGAAACCCAATTTCGCTCAGGATTAATAAAGTATATCTATCTATCTATCTATTTGGACGATGGACTTGGTGGCTTTGTTGCAAAGTTTGCAGATGATATGAAGATAGGTGGATGGGCATTTCGCTTTGAGGAAGTAGAGGGGCTACAGTAGAACTTAGACAGATTAGGAAAATAGGCAAAGAAATGGCAGATGGAAATCAGTGCCAGGAAGTGTATGGTCATGCACTTTAGTCGAAGAAATGAAAGGGTTGACTATTTTCTAAATGGAGAGAAAATACAATAAGCTGAGACACAAGGAGTCTTGGGAGTCCTTGTGCAGAATCCCCTAAAGATTAATTTTCAGGCTGAGTCTGTGGTGAGAAAGGCAAATGCAGTGTCAGCATGCATTTCAAAAGGACTAGAATATAAAAGCAAGGATGCAATGTTGAAATTTATAAAGCGCTGGTTAGGTTTCACTTGGAGTATTGTGAGCAGGTTTGAGTGCCTTATCTTAGAAAGGAGGTTCTAAGAAAATGATTCCAGGATTGAATGGCTTGTCAGATGAAGAGCATCTGATGACTCTGGGTCTGTATTCACTCAAATTCAGAAGAATGAGGGATGACCTCATTGAAACCTATTGAATGGTGAAAGGCCTTGATAGTGTGGATGTGAAGAGAATGTTTCCTATGAGGGGAGAGTCTAAGATCAGTGGACACAGCCTCAGAATAGAGGGGCGTCCTTTTAGAATGGAGATGACAGGGAATTTCTTTAGCCAGTGGGTGTTGAACCTGTGGAAATCTTTGCCACAGGCAGTTGAGGAGGCTACAAATAGGAGAAAATCTGCAGATGCTGGAAATCCAAGCAACACGCACAAAATGCTGGTTGATGTTTTGGGCAAAAACCCATCGGCAGGACTGGAGAAAAAAAGCTGAGGAGTTTAAACCCATTTTAATTCCACTTCCCATTGCCATTCCAATATGTCCATCCATGGCTTCCTCCACTATCGTGATGAGGCCACATTTAGGTTGGAGGAACAACGCCTTGTATCCCGTTTGGATACAAATTGATGGCACCAACATCAATTTCTCAAACTTCCAGGAATGCCCCCCCAACCGCCCGCCACCCCCCTCAATTTCCCATCCCTCTTTCCCTCTCAGATAGCAGGAATGTGCAAGTTGGTCATATTGTTGCTACTGTATATAGTTAGTAGGTAACTATATAAAGGGAGCAAAATTTCACACAAAGTGTCGAAATCTGCAACTTTTGTCCAAAGTGCTGAGTCAACTGAAATGAAAGTATTGAGCTGGATTTTGCGCAGCAAATGTACTAATGGATATTAGTTTGGTATACAATTCATCAGGGTTACATCAGTGGTAACCAATAAACTTCTCACTCTGATATTGAACATGTTCATGTTAACTGACTCAATAAAAAGTCAGAAACATCGCTAAAGTACCCTTTCCAAGCCTTCAGCACATATTATCAAAGTCTGGCTTACATTCATTAGAATCACATTAACGCTATTTCAAAAGATAGTGAAAATCACAGTGTTGGTACAGTTGTAATGCTCATTTCTCTGTAATGAATATTTGCTCAGCCCGGCAAACAAAGTAAGCTCCAGTTCAGGGGTCGGCAACCTTTTTGCCTCTGTGGGCCGGATCACGTATTAATGAGTGGACGGACGGTGGGCCAGATAAATGCCATAAAAAACTTGAAATATGGGAATATCCATTTAAATACATCTAGTTACGTTTTGCCTCAAATTAATGAATAACGCATGCCAGAAAATCATTTGTGCTTAACCAAGGATGCCAATTAGTAATCAAAGAACTCAGTTTAGTTGCAATTTATTTCAATCAAGGCATCTTTTGAATCTATTAAAAGGATACAAAGAATCTTTAAACATAAAACATATGAACATGATGCATTGAATGGTGATAAATTAAGTATAATAAAAAAGAAAATTTTAATGCAAACAGTCGATAAATCAACGTGAAACTTGATGCTGTTTGTTGCTTGAAAGCTTCTCAATATTGGGTGTCAGACTTGTTGATGCCAAGAGCAAGACATTATCCAGATGGGCATCAGTCAATCTTGTTCTCAAATGGTTCTTGGTGTGTTTCATTTTTGAAAATAATTGCTCACACAGATAAAGTGCTGCCAAACAATGATGCCATCTTTTTTGCATGGTCCACTAAGTTAGGATACTTCCCACTCGGATGAATATATTTTCCATAGAAGTCAAGCACTGACACATCATCAGAATGAAATTTCGATCTCAATATGTTGTCACATTGCATCTCAATAAATTCCATTTGAAAAATTTCTGATGCAGTGTCCACTTCCACATCAAATGGAGTAGCAAACAGCTTGAACTCATTTGCATGCAAGGGAAAATCAGCAAAACAAGATGAAAACTCTTTTCTCAATTCTTGGACCTTTGTCTCATTTTCTAGGCAAATGAGACAAACTGGTTTCCCAGCTTGCTCGATGAAGAAGTAATCTAGTGTCCAAATGTCTTGGAAATTTCGGCACTCAGTGTCTACCTTCCCGCGTTTTGCATTCATTGCCATTGGAATTTTTTTTCTTCGATTTTATTTCGAAACGCCAGTTATTCAACAAGTATCATAGCACATGTAAATATCTGGATATTTAGCGTGGATTTCTTGTTAAAACACAGTGACGCTGTTTCTGTTTATAAATTTGAACAATCCCATCTGAAAACCTGCGCGTGCACGGAGAGTATCTAATACATATTAATAAGGTAGTCTGCCCTCCCGTCATTTGTATATACCAGGGTTTGGTTTGGAACAAAATGGAACCTGGGGCCAGTGTAACAAGACACCATGCATGTCCAACAGTGTGGTCGCGTGAAACACTCAGAATAAAGAAAAATCACTCGCGGACTGGATAAGCATAGTATTCCAATATTTGCTCGCGGGCCGTGGGTTGCCTACCCCTGCTCTAGAGCCTAGCCAGAAAAAGTGGCTGCCTTTGTTATTGTACCAACATCTACATCAAGATCTTCCAAGGCTGTAGAATGACACTACTAAGGTTATAACAATGCCGCTGAATTTAAGGCTTCAATAAATATCAGGATTTTATTGTAATAAGTCACAGAAGAAAACCATAAGTATTTAAGCACTGTGTACATCAGCATTATTAAAATGTTGTTCTCAGTTAGGATACTTTGGAGCCAGTTGGGTGATTTGTAACCAAACATTCCATATTTAGGAGAAGCAATTGTTACAAGATCTTTCACTCATGCATTCTGGTGCAGATCTAAATTAAAATATGCAACCCCCTTCACTACTGCTATGATAGGTCGATGCTACCCTTAATAAAAAAAACACCAGTTTAACTTACAGAGAGGGATGGGTAAAACAATGGGATGGACTGTGATAGGGTGAAGCAAGAGAAGTTGCTGATGAAGGGGGGAGGGGGAAGGGGTAGAAGGATAGAAGGGAAGGGGTAGAGGGGAGGGGCAGAGAGGAGTGGGTAGGGGTAAAAGGGAAGGGGGAGGAGGAGGGAGATAATATTTTAATTAGTTGACTTGCAGTAAGACAATTCTAATATAAAGATATAAAACATTTATCTAAAGTTGTTGATTTTGATGCTGATTCCAGAAGTGATAATCTTTGAACCTAAACTGAGTTTCATTATAATGGTGCAGAAGTCTCAGGAAGGTCAAAATGAGAGTGGGGAATGGAGAACTGAAGTTGTAGAAAGTGGCAACCTGACATTTCCCAATCAAAGATATCCCTTTGTCCTTTCCATTCCTCCTCCACCCTCTCTGCAACATAAAACTAAACTGTTTCTCTCTTTCCCAGTTCTGACAAAGGTCTTCAATCTGAAATGTTAACTCTAATTTCTGACCTGCTAACTGTTTCAAGTATTTTCTGATGTAATCTTTATTTATAAAAAGCATATATGCAGTTAAAGCAGGTATGTGAAATTTTAAGGCATCCGTTAGTCTTGCGAGACCATGGATCTGTGCCTGGAAAGTCTTCACTCTCCAGAGCGCAGGCCTGGGCAAGGTTGTATGGAAGACCAGCAGTTGCCCATGCTGCAAGTCTCCCCTCTCCACGACACCAATGTTGTCCAAGGGAAGGGCATTAGGATCCGTACAGCTTGGCACCAGTGTCATCGCAGAGCAATGTGTGATTAAGTGACTTGCTCAAGGACATACACGTTCCCTCGGCTGGGGCTCGAACTCACGATCTTCAGGTAGCTAGTCCAACGCCTTAACCACTTGGCCATGTGCCGAAATTAAGGTACAGAAATGCTGTGAATAGCAGAACAGGTTCAGAGGCCTACCACTGCTGAAATCAAGGGTTATGGTAATTGCACAGGAAAATAGATGCCAAAGCTTAGAGCGCTATGATTTTATTGATTGACAGATCAGGCTTGATATGCTGTGCGTCCTATACCTGTTTCTTATGTTCATATGTACTGGTATATGTTCTAGATAATTTATCAGTGAGTACAGTGGATTCTGATTAATTGGGACACATTAGGGCCAGAACCTTTGGCCCAATTAACCAAAGTTTCATGGAAATAGTTAAAAAGGTATAAAAAAGATGAGTAACTGAGTAACAAATTATGTATTTAAATGAAATAAAGAACAAATTAGAACACTAATGCTACTACAGCACTATATCCTGCTGTGTTCACCAGCAACTTTGATGTGTGTTGCTTTAATTTCAAGCATCTGCAGAATTCCTGTTGTTTGACTATAAAACTGTGTATTAGTTCCTAATTGTTCTCGACAAAGGAATTCATCCAGTGGACACTGCAGTGTATGGGGTGTCCAGGGGAGGGGTAGCACCTCAAATGAAGAGCTTGTCGTGTCCATTCTGGGGCAGCTCACTCACCTTTGGTCCCCACCAGACACTCAGCTCTCACCTGTGGCTCCAAGTAGCTCCAAGACAGGGACCACACCCCAGTACGTCGCTTCAACAGGCGGGCTAAAACAGGTGGGTGTAACCAGAAGACCTCATTGCTGGTGAAATAGAAACATGCCTGTCCTAGTATTTAAAGTCAATTCCGGCAGACTGGGCAGATGAGATCAACAGTGAGATCCAAAGGCCCAAATGGGAGTTGTATGGTGCTTCATGAAGAGCAAAAAGCATGATGAAGCACAGCAGAAGTCATGGTTATGTACTGCAACCAAGGAAGACCGCAGTTTATGACAACCGCTCATACCATTGGACCTGGACTTCTGAGGTTGCGAGTGGAACTGTCCCAGGGCAATGCCCTTTCCATTTTAAAAATAAAAAAAATTAGCACAGTCACATAATGTAGATAAAGGACTGCTTTCGTATAATATTTTCAATGATTGCATCCTCCAAATCTTCATTTTCATTGTAACATTCAAGGTGATTGATTCAAATTCTGAACTGAATTGTTTCCATTCACATTCCTCCAACAAGCAAAGCGGTCCAGGATTACATGCAAGAACATTCAGACATGGGCTGATTAATGAGAAATAACTTGGGTGCCACAAGAATGCCAAGCAAGCATAATCTCCAAAAAGAGTGTTCAACCAAACCATCCTTAATGTTCAATGTCATTACCATGGCTGAGTTCATCACCATCAACATCTGATCCATCACCAATGATCAGAAACCCATCTGGGCTAGCTATATTAATACTATTGCTGTTTGAAGCAGTTCAAGGGCTGGGTATTCTACCGTGAGTGCCTCTCCTCCACACCCAAAACTTTTCCACCATTTACAAGGCACAAGTCAGCGATGTGATAGAATACTTTACACTTGCCTGGATAAGCGCAGCTTCAAAACACGTTGAAGTCTTGACATCAGTCAGGATAAAGCAACTCACACAGTAATCTAAATATTAACTCCCTCTGCTACCAACACACAGTAGTTGTGTATCATCCAAAAGATGTACAATTACTTCACTATGTTACTCCAACAGCACCTTCCAAATCAGCACATTCTGCCACTAAAAAGAATGACAACAGATACCGGAAGTACCCCCACCCCCCCCACCCCCAGAATCAGGTTACCTTCCAAGTCATACGCTATTCTAATTGGAAATAAACTGTTGTTCATTCCTCAATACCAGATCGAAATCCTGGAACTCCCTACCAACAGTGTATTTTCATCCACAGCAGTGCAGCAGATCTAGACGACGGCTTTCCAACAACTTAAGAGTAGCTATGAATAATCATGAAGACCTTAAGAGTAGCAATACGTAAAACTTAATAAAATAAATAAATAAATAGGTCAAACAATGCTAACTTGCCAACGATCCTATCACTGCCACTCAGCTTGGATACCAAGAACCTTATCTTGCTCCAGACCTTTTTCTGAAACAGACAGAAGAATTGAATTCCAGCAGTAGATGAAAATTACTTCCCTACATTTCAAAGCTTATGTAGCACATAAGTAAAACAGCTCATTCAACTGACACCCAAATCACCACCATAAAAGTGCAATCACTCCACTATTCATGCACTGTGGCTAAAGGGTACATCTTCTACAAGACACCTTTTTGACAACACCACCCAGATGTACAAATACTCCCAGCTGGCGGGTAAAATAGCACCTGCAAGTTCTCCTCCAATAAACTGCCATTTCCTAAACATCTCTACGTCAAAATATAGAAGCTTCCTGTATTTGGGGACTTTGAGAGTATCATTATGACACAGAATGTTCCACTTAAAAAAAGGTAATTCATTAACTCAAAGCTCGATTATCATTGAAACAAAGGAGGTTGGGCCATCAGCCCCAGTCCCCCACTCTTTACCAATTGTTCAGCAAATTATTGTCTCTCGTATAAAATCAAGTAGACAGCAGATGTTGGTTATTTGAAACACTGCTTATAACATTTGCTTTTTAAAAGCACTAAGTGATTATGTTACCATCATTCAGTAAATTCTACATCAGGCTGTAAATTCTACATCCTCATCACTCTGTGGGTAAAAAAAATCTCACATTCCATTTAAGCAACACACAGAAAATGCTAACATGAGGAAATCTGCAGATGCTGGAAATTCAAGCATCACACACAAAAAATGCTGGTAGGCCAGGTAGCATCCATAGGAAGAGGTGCAGTCGACGTTCCGGGCCGAGACCCTTCGTCAGGACTAACTGAAAGAAGAGATAGTAAGAGATTTGAAAGTAGGAGGGGGAGGGGGAGATCCGAAATGATAGGAGAAGACAGGAGGGGGAGGGATGGAGCTAAGAGCCGGAAAGTTGATTGGCAAAAGCGATACCAGGCTGAAGAAGGGAAAGGATCATGGGATGGGAGGCCCAGGGAGAAAGAAAGGGGGAGGGGAGCATCAGAGGAAGATATAGTGAGAGGGACAGAGGGAGAAAAAAGAGAGCAAAAGAAAGGGGAAAAAATTAAAAAATAATAAATAACTAAATAAGGGAAGGAGTAAGAAGGGGAGGAGGGGTATTGACGGAAATTAGAGAGTGTCAATGTTCATGCCATCAGGTTGGAGGCTACCTAGATGGAATATATGGTGTTGTTCCTCCAACCTGAGTATGGCTTCATCTTGACAGTAGAGGAGGCCATGAATGGACATATCAGAATGGGAATCGGACGTGGAATTAAAATGTGTTTGCCAATCAACTTTCCAACTCTTAGCTCCATCCCTCCCCCTCCTGTCTTCTCCTATCATTTTGGATTTCCCCCTCCCCCTCCCCCTCCCACTTCCAAATCTCTTACTATCTCTTCTTTCAGTTAGTCCTGATGAAGGGTCTCAGCCCAAAACATCGACTGTACCCCTTCTTATAGATACTGCCTGGCCTGCTGCATTCCACCAGCATCTTTTGTGTGTTGCTTGAATTTCCAGCATCTGCAGATTTCCTCGTGTTCACGTTCCATTTAAATATTTTGCCCCAAATTTTGTAATGCTATTCCTGATCTTTAAACCATCTAGTAATGGAGAAAAATTTCCTTTGTTTATCTTTTCTAACCCAATCAAGATCTTGCACCCCCTCCCAACATTCCTTAGCTCCAAGGCAAACAACCTCTCAGTTCTCCAATTTAATCCTGAGGTGGAAATTCCTCAATCCTAAAACCATTCTAGTAAATGCTTTTTGTTATCTCTGGTGGATTTCCACATCATTCCTATTGTGCCTTGACTAGAACTGGATACATTACTCCATTCAAAACCAAAAAACATAAATTCAGTGCAACTTCCATGCTCTTGTACTTGGCTTGTTTACAAATTCTTAAATCTCATATGCTTCAACAGCCATTCTTCAAACATCCCCTTCAACCTTCAAGCATTTTTGAACATACAAACATTCAACCTAAGCAACACACATCAAAATTGCTGGTGACGCAGCAGGCCAGGCAGCATCTATAGGAAGAGGTACAGTCGACGTTCCGGGCAGAGACCCTTCGTCAGGACTAACTGAAAGAAGAGCTTGTAAGAGATTTGAAAGTGGGAGGGGGAGGGGGAGATCCAAAATGATAGGAGAAGACAGGAGGGGGAGGGATGGAGCCAAGAGCTAGACAGTTGATCGGCAAAAGGGATATGAGAGGATCATGGGACAGGAGGCCCAGGGAGAAGGAAAAGGGGGAGGGGGGGAACCCATTGGATGGGCAAGTGGTATAGTCAGAGGGACAGAGGGAGAAAAAGGAGGGAGAGAGAGAGAGAAAGAATGTGTATATAAATAAATAACGGATGGGGTACGAGGGGGAGGTGGGGCATTTTCCCCCCTCCCCCTTTTCCTTCTCCCTGGGCCTCCTGGCCCATGATCCTCTCATATCCCTTTTGCCAATCACCTGTCCAGCTCTTGGCTCCATCCCTCCCCCTCTTGTCTTCTCCTATCATTTTGGATCTCCCCCTCCCCCCCCACTTTCAAATCTGTTACTAGCTCTTCCTTCAGTTAGTCCTGACGAAGGGTCTCGGCCCAAAACGTCGACTGTACCTCTTCCTAGAGATGCTGCCTGGCCTGCTGCGTTCACCAGCAACTTTGATGTGTGCTCCGTAAAATTAATTTTTGTATTTTCCATCATGGCTCATATAACTGCTGGGTTGTAAAGCGCAAACTAACTTGTTACCATTGTGCTAGCTAGACACAATTTTTTACAAATTCAAAAGCCCAAGGTTCATCCTCTTGTAGACTTACTGTAGAATAGCCTGGAAATAGAACCTTTGCACCATAATCTGTATGCCAACATCTGTTGATACTCATCCCCTATCTCAACACTTGATTCATAGTCTTCAGTACCACACAAATCATGGCATTTCAACTCATGCATGTCTTAATGCTTATTAAACACTGTAGAATCTATTTTGGACTCAACACATTGATGGAATCATGAAGAAGGCACACCAGCAGCTCTACTTTATTAGGAACTTGAAGAGATTTGGTATGTGAGTAAAGACTCTTGCAAATTTCTACAGATATACCATGGAGAGCATTCTGACTGGTTGCATCACAGCCTGTTATGGAGCCTCTAATGCACAGGACTGTAAGAGGCTGCAGAGGATTAGACATTCAGCCAGCTCCATTATAGGCATAACTCTTTCCACCATCAAGGACATCTTCAAGAAGTGGTGCCTCAAAACGATGGCATCCATTACTAAGGACCCTCACCATCTGAGACATGCTCTCTTCTCATTACTAACATGAGGGAGGAGGTAAATGATCCTGAAGACCTTCATTCAATCATTTAGGAACAGCTCCTTCTCCTCACCATCATATTTCTCAATAGCCCACGAACCCACGGACACTACCTTATTATTCCTTTTTTACTCTATTTATTTATTTTCGCAATTTATAGATTTTTACGTATTTGCGCTGCGCTGCTGCCACAAAACAAATTTCATATCATGTGTCAGTGATAACAAATCTGATGCTGATTCTGATCTGCCACTAGTTTATTGCTAATTTCATCTATTTCTCTGAGTAAAAAAAATAATGTTCCCTCAAATCTCCGAGCTCTTGCCTTAAATCTATGCATCCTGGTTATAGACACATTTGCTAAGAGGAAAAGTGTCTCAAAGTCTACCCTATCAATGGCTCTGATAATTTTTTGTACCTCAGTTAGACCTCTTTTCAACTTTCTTTTCTCCAAGGAAAACAAACCCATTCACTCCAGTTCTTATAGCTGAGGTATTACATTGGTCATAGAGTCATAGAAAAGGTCAGCATAGAAACAGGCCTTTCAGCCCATCTAGTCTGTGCCGAACCATTTACACTGCCTACTCCCACTGACCTGCACCAGGACCACAGCCCTCCATACCCCGACTGTCCATGTACCTGTCCAAACTTTCCTTAAATGTTCAAATCGAGCTTGCATGCAATCTAGGAGATGCTGCCTGGCCTGCTGCATTCACCAGCAACTTTGATGTGTGTTGCTTGAATTTCCAGCATCTGCAGAATTCCTCGTGTTTGCGAAATTAATTTTACATCTGACAATATGGACCCTACCTACTCTGAAACATGTAAAATTAGTAATGAGGTTGCATCTAGGTTCTGTGTTAATATGAGAAAAATGTATTAAATTCAGCTCCAACTCGAGACAAAATCCATGTAGCTTCAACTGAGACTAAATCAGAACCAGTTATGGATTTTATTTTGTGTGAAATAATGTTATCATACTATGCATAATAATATAATTATTTTAAATTTAATATCAAGTAATAGTTAACTCACATTCAGTAAGCTACATTGCGTTTGGGATTTTAAAATTTATTCGAAGTTACATATATACCTATACAATCCAACCAAATCATTATGCAAAATACTATTCATGGTCCACTATAATCACTATGAAATAAGGTAACTAAATAAATAGCCAAAATATATACACTAGTATCAATTAAAAACGCCTTTTCTGTGTTGATCCTGAACTTCCTCAAAGTTATTTAAAAATAAAACGCTTTCACGTCATGATGAGCACACAATCAATTTCCACATGTTTAGCTGCCAAGATCAATAAGTTGTACTCTTAAGTAAAAAAAAATTCCTAGTGGTAGATGATATATTGATAAAACAACGAAAATAAATTTCTAATAAATACCTTCCTTTTAATTTTAACTTCACTGGTGAGTCTTTCATACAGTGGATTCAGGCAGACTTGCCAACAGCATGGTCAGTTTTCATACAACTCCGGGGAAAATACAGATTTTCGTATATGGGTAACCAAAACAAGGCTTTGCTCCTTTCTACCTGAATGTCCTGAATAACAGATCATAAGTCTAGGTGTTCCTTCTATCAACTAAAGTGTACCTAAGCGAACAAAAATTCACTGATTAGATGCCCCTGGCAACACAGTGAAGGGGGATGGACACAACTCCGCAGTAATCCGGCAAGCAGCACCAGGACAACTTCCATTCCCTCCGAGGACAGCTACCGACCCACTGTGGGATCTGACTCCACCCTGCGGTGAATGGCGCAGTGACCCCCGCGAGGAGCCAGGGTCTGGGACCTGGTAACCGCTCCCCACCGCAGTCGCCTCACCTCCGCTCCAGCACCTGGACGATTCGCTGCTTCATCCACCCGACGTCTCGCGGCGCGTTGTCGTCGAACGACATGAAGACCACATGGCTGTTGTTGGGCAGTGCGTGGACCAAGGGGGCGAGCGCCGAATCGGAGGCCCACATGCACTCCAGGAAACCCGATTTGTTGGTGAAGGCGTGGAAGATGAGCGACGCCGGGCTGTGTTGCTGGCTCGGCGGGAAGGTCAGTGGCCCGTCCAGCGTGTCGACCGTGAAGTGTGGCGCACTCATGCCGGGCTCCGGCTGCCAGTCGTGCCGCAAGCCGAGCCCCAAGGCTAGGCTGTCGCCAGCTCGGGAGCTCGAGTCCACGTCGGCCGGCGGCAGGACCAGGTCGTAGTTCGAGCCCAGTACCATCCGCTGCTTCAGCTGCCATAGATTCTCGCAGCTCGCCCCATCGGATCTATGGCAGGGCCTCGGCGGGGGTACAGCCCCTTTGCTCGATAGGCCGAGGCAAATGCCGAGGAGCAAAACAAGCCCGCAGCCCCTGACTACGGCACCGAATCGCTGGCGCATCGCCCCCGATACCACTGGCTTGTCCCTGACAGCGCTCAATGGAATCGAAACACTCCTGCACCCAGCTACCGCCGGCTAGAGAACTGACCTCCTACTGGTTAACGAACACACATTTCTGCTTTTAGTTTCGCTTATCTTATTTTTAGTTTTCAAGTTCCCAAATTGCTGTACAATTCTCAATGTTCAAATGTTATGTTTCCACTGCTGCCAAGGTCAGGGAAACATAAGAGTTGGCATTCACAACCAAGCCAGCTCCATTTCAGGCATCCGAACCTGAGTGTTTTGAGTTAAAAATAATAACTTCAGAGTGTTTATTTTTTTTTAAAAGTTCTGTAAACTCTGAAAAGTAAAAAGATTACAGCTGATGGAATTTTTTAAAAAAAAAAGCAGAATATGAGTGTGCGCTAATCCTGAGAAAACCTTATTTTTAACAAAGCTGTTTGGAACTTTTATTTTATTCTTGAGAGTGGCAAGGACAATATTTCATTATCTTCTTGAACTGTGACCCAGTCACTCAGAAAGTAATCGGATATAGTGGTGTTTCAATACTCATTGTATTTGCTCTTATACTGAGAACCAAGAGATTTTTGCTAAAGAAGCTTTGCTGATGCATACAGTGCATCATGGTACAGCAGACAATATGGTTTGCTGCTGTAATAAACCAACAATGCAGAGATAGAATGTTTAGGTTATGTATGAAGGGAATTGTCAGCTACAGTGTCAACTTGTGCATTGCTGATAGTGGAGTTTATACCATAATAAGCCTGTTACATAAATTTAGGAAGTTAATCATAAAATTGCTGGTGCAAAAGGAGTCCATCCATCCATTAATCATTTCCAAATTGAAAGTGAGCTTTTTGAGCTAATTCTATTTCACTAATTCTATGGACATGTTAATGTCTAGATCAATCACATTCTCTGTATGCTGTGATAGCCAGACTGGCACACTTATAACATCACTGATGTTTTATCAAACTGTCATAACTTTTCTACTCTTAATACATCTTCTGCCCTGGCCAATGAGGATATGTTTTATCACCCTGTCTACCCATGCTGCCACCTTCAGGGATCTTTTGACTTGTACAGCAAAATTCTTAAGTCTTCCCTGCTGTCCTGGTATTAATTATGCATGCCCAAAATGCAGCACTTTGCACTTACTGGGGTTAAATTGTTTGGCCTGACTTCTGAGTTGATCAGTATCTTTCTGCACCTGAAACTATGCTCCTTACTGTCCAAATATAAGTAATTTGCGTGTCAGCTACAAATTTACTCTTAGCTCAGGTATTGTAAGTGTCAAGTTGCAAAGGGAAACCATTTATTTGCCTTTCATAGACATAAGAGATTGCAGATGCTGAAAATATTGAAGAAAAAACAAAATGCTGAGTTAACTTAGCTAGTCAAGCAGCATCTATGAAGAGAAATAAACAGTTGACATTTTGAAGGGGGCAGGAGCCACAATAAGGGGGTGGGGTGGGGGGGGGGAGAAGTACAAGCTGGCACTAATATGTGAGACCAGGTGAGGGGGAAGGGGATGATGTGAGAAGCTTGGAGGTGATAGTGGGAAGCATTGAAAAGAGCAGGACTTGTTTCTTATGAGTTTTACTTGGGCCAATAAAAAGATGAGTTTAATTAGAAACAAGAGAAAATCTGCAAATGCTACATATTCAAGCAACACACACAAAATGCAGGAGGACCTCAGCAAGCCGGACAACATCTATGGAGAAACATCAACTGCACTCTTTTCCATTGATGTTGTCTGGCTTGCTGTGTTCTGCCAGCATTTTGTTTGTATTGCTAGGTTTAAACAGAGCGTATATTGCAGGAATGGACAGGATTAGTGTGAAAAACTGAGCCTTGGCTGAGAATGCTTCAGCAAGAAGAAGTGGAGGCTAAGGCATGTCTCTGGAAAGTTTTTCTTCATTATTGCACAGGTAGATCAGCAGGGTTTGGATCTGCCATTTTGAGAGGGGCTATTATCCAGTCAAGTGTTTCTGGTTGTCTAAGTGTGGACTTTGGTGAGTAACAGGCTTCAGTGACGAGGCTGAGCAACATGACAGGTGAGCTCTGCCCCGTGACATGCTCCTGAGGAATGTGGGAACTTAGAAAGTCTGACAGAGTGTCTGATGATTACATGTTCACAGAATGTGCACAACTGCAGCTTCTGACAGACTATATGGTGGCCCTGGAGCTGAGCAAAGGCTCACTTAGGAGTGTCCTCGATCCTGAAATTGTTGTGGATAATATGCTTAGTGAGTTTAAACAGAATATTTTAAAACAGTTTAAGGGCTCAGGGAAAGTTAGGCAATGGGTGAGCAATAGGCAGATCAGTAGTAGGAAGGTAGATCAGGAGACCCCAGCAGTCATCTCCCTCCAAAATACTGCTTTGCATAGTGTTGGGGGAGATGGCTCATCAGGGGAAGGCAGCAGTCGGCAAGATTATGGCACCATGAGTAGCTCTGCTGTACAGGACAACAGGAAAAAGTGGCAGAGATTAATGTGGTAGGGGAATGCACAGTAAGGAGAACAGACAGGAGTTTCTGAGGCCACAAATGGAACTCTTGCCTTCCATGTACAAAGATCAGAGATGTCTCAGAGCGGCTGTGGAGCATTCTGGAAGTGGAGTGTAAACAACAGGTTGCTGTGGTGCATTGAGGAACCAGTGATATAGGAAAAGAGGAGGCAGTCCTACAAGCTGAATTTTGGGAGCTAGGAGATAAATTTAAAAACCTTGAAGATAATAATTTTAGATTTGCTACCTGTGCCATGTGCTAGTGGAGTTGGAATAACAGCATAGTTAACATTAATATTTGGCTTGAGCAGTGGTGCAGGAGGAGGATTTCAGATTCCTGGGGCCCTGGAACTGGTTCTGGAGGTGGTGGGTGCAGTACCTGGATGGTCCATACCTGAGCAGGATCGAGATCCATGTAGGGATTGTTTGTCGTGCCGTTGGGGAGGATTTAAACTTAAATGGCAGGGGGATGTGTGTCCAGGCAAAAAGACAGGAAGGCCATGCAGAGACCGGGGAAACATTAGAATAGAGAAAAGTCAGAGTGAAGTCAAATGCAAGTGATACAAGGTTTACTAAATGTAAAAGGACAATGAGTGTAAGGGCATTTATCTGAATGCCTGGAGTATTCAAAACAAGGTCAGTGAATTTGTTGCATATATCAGTACAAAGGGGTATGATTTAGTGACCAGTACAGAAAAGTGCTTGGAAAGTGAAGATGATTGGGAATTAAATATCCAAAGCTATCAGGTAATATTGAAGGATAGACAGGAAGATAAGGTAGGGCTCTTAATTATGGATGAGATCATGGCGATAGTGAGAGACAATACAAGATCTAAGGAGCAGAATGTTGAGTCCATCTGGGTAGAGATCACTGATGGGAGTAGTCTATAGGCCATTGAACAATAACATTATAGTGGCAAAGGCAATAAACCAAGAACTATGATGCATGTGAGAATGGAATGGCAGTTGACAAGGGGGTTGCGTTAACTTGCACATAGATTGGGTGAATCAAGGTGGTTGAGGCAGTCTTGAGGAGGACCGCATAGTCTGCTTCCATGACAGCTTTCTTGAACAAGATGTTAGTGAACCTCCAAGGGAAAATGTTATATTTGATCTGGTCCTGTGCAATAAGATAGATAAGATTAATAATCTTGTTATTGGGGATCCTCTTGGAAAGACTGATCACAGTACGATTGAATTTCTCTTACAAATGGAGGGTGCAATAGTTGGACCTAAAGCCAATGAATTATGCCTAAACAAGGGTTTACAGGCCATATGGTAGGATAGTTAAGGAGCAGAGGAAGAGAATTTTTGTGGTGCTCAGTAAAAGTATATTCCAATTAAAAGCAACGACAGTAAGACTGGGATTGGGTAGAGCCAGATTTAGATAACTAAGGAAATAAAGGAGGGCATCAAACTAAAAGCTTATGCATACAAAGTCACTAAAAGTAGAGATGCTGAGAGTTTGGTAGGTTATGAAATTAAACAAGCATAAAATATAAAAAGAGGTACTTTTCATAATTAGATAAAGCAAGAAAGGGTGGCTAAAGTGAACGTAGGTCCCTTGAAAGATGAGAAGGAGGAACTGGCCAAGCCCTGGAATGACTATTTTGGGTCAAATCTTCAACATTCACAAGTAAGATGAATGGGATGTCATCCATTTTGGAAAGAAAACTGGAAGATCAGTTTATTATTTAATGGTGAAAGATTGCAGCATGCTGTTGTGCAGAGGTACTTGAGAGTACTGTGCTGGATATGGGGACTGGTGGGGAGGTAGGTAAGGCGAAGGGTAATGCCATCCCTGTCATGTCAAGCACCTTTACTCAGTCCTTCTCAACAGTCAGGATCTTCCAGTGACCACACGTTTCAATTCGACTTCCCATAACAGCACGTCTGCATGGCCTCCGCGACTGCCACGATGAGCACAAACTCAGGTGGAGGAGCAACATCTCATATTCCACCTGGGTAGTCTCCAACCTGATGGCATGGATCTCAATTTCTCAAATTTCTGATAATCATTCCCTTTCCTTTTCCCCCCACCTCTTTCTTTACTCATTCACCACTGTGGATACCCTCTCACCCCTTCTGTCCTCCTCCTCTACCCTTATGACCTGCTCATTACCTCCCTCTGGTACCCCACCTCCTTCCCATTATTCTATGATCCACAGTTGTCTTATTTATTTACTACTACTTCAGCCCTTTACCTCTTTCATCTATCACCTCCCAATTTCTCACATCAGAACCCCTCCCTCACCCAACCACCTTTCCCCTCCCCAGTCTCACCTATCATCTGCCAGCATGCCCTCCTTCCCCTCTCCACACCTTCTTATTCTGGCATCTACCCTTTTATTTCCAGTCACAATGAAAAGTGTCTGCCCAAACATTGATTTCCCTTTATTTACCGGCTTTGCTACTTTAGAGATTTATAACCTAAGAAACTTGTATCTCTTACACTTCTATATGTTCTATTCCCCATTTTCAATTCCCTTAGCATATTTACTCTCACCTACTCATAGCATTACCTTGCATTTGTCCAAGCTAAAGTCTATTTAATGCTCAGATTCATCTGACCATTGGTTCTTGCTGTGGAGGAACAGCCATTTAACCTTTTAAATCTGTGCAGGCCCTCTGCATGGATAAAGCAGCTAGATGCACTCCCTGCCCCTTTCTTTCACGTTCTGATCCAGTTTGTTTCAAAAAGCTATGATTGAATCAGCCTCTATCACCCTGTCAGGTATGTGGTAAATGCTTAATACTTCTGAGAAATATTTTTTTTACTTCATTTGCCATGGATCCATTTGATGATCACCTTAAATCTATATCTTCAAATTTTCCAAAGGAAACAATTGCTTTATTCTTTGAGACTTTGTTTGCTTTAAATACTTCTATCTGAACCTTCTCTAAATCATCTCTATTTTTAGGAGAGCAATTCCAGCTTTTTCCAGACTTTGCATTTGAATAAAGTTTCTTGTCCCCACAAATATTTTCCAAACCCCGTAATGGCATTTCCATTTCTTCTTACATCTCATGCATAGCTGATGTTCTGTGTCCAACAGTACCTTCTTTGTTTTTATTCATTATTCCTCTTTTTTGTGAAACCCAGGGTCATTTCTGCCTTTACAACTGCTTTCTCAATTTGTTCTGCCACAATCGAAATCTTCCAATGTGTAAGTCTTTTGTTAGCATTACACCCATGTCTCATAGCCACTCCTTGTTCTTTCTACCAAAATGTTTCAGTTGATCTTATGTCTGATAATTTTCATTATCAACACAGAAAGTGTTCTTATTTGCAGATTTTTAAATCATAGCTCTTATATAAATTATTAATATATGCCACAGAAAGCAAAGGCCGTGGCACCCAGCTGCATTAATGTTGAGGCACTTTGGGGAATTTTTATCAGTAGTGACCCTCAGTATGTTGAGGGGAGCACTTGCAAACTGCAAAATGTAAATTATCCAGGCTTTTTAACTTTCTTTCAAACATTTCGGATGGTGTAGATCAGTGTTGTACAAGTTCAGCATTGGGGCTACGTTTTGATGGATGTTACCTCATAGTAAAAAGACATTGGCTTGAGATCATTGTAGAATTACTGAGAGGAGATTGGTTTCTTTGATGAACTGCTATTGCACCCATCTCTGACATGTTCAAGGACCTGCACTGTCAATACAGGGTGCAAGTGCACGAGCAGTACCACACTTGTGAGGCTTACGGTAGCTACAGTTCTTCAATAAAACCATCATTTGCTGTCAGTTGTTGCAATTTGTAAAATAAAGGAGGGATACAAAAATCTTGGCTTCAATGTTAGAGTACAATAGTGAATCTTAGGTAGTAACATAAGTAGTGAAATAAATGCTGTATAAATACAGTATATAAATTGAGATTAAGAGCTTTCAATTATTAAAGTGCATAAAATCAGGTAACTAGTCAAGAATAACTGTTACAGCCCCATTATTGAGGATAAAGCTAAATGTTGAGTCATAATAAGAGACTACAAAGAAACACAACTATCCGAAAAAAAATGTTGAACAACGATGAAATTTGAATGCAAAACTGAACTTAAGCATAATCCATAACACCAGATCTATAAAATCAGAAGGGTCGATAAAATTATTTCCAGCCTATGTATAGCATCACTTTGTGGCCAGAGCTGAAGCCAAATAAGTTGAAGCAGGCCAGGGATGTTACCTTTTGGTGCAGTTAGCAATTTACCCAATATACTTGTTTTTGAAAAGCTATTTGCTCAAGAATCCATTCAAACACTTCTGCACATTCATACCATAAGGTTAAATCTGCCATGAATCGCTGCAGTCAGGACTTTAGAAAAAAATATCTTTACCCAATGAGAGGAAGGAATGTGCAACTTTCTATAAAGGGGAGACATTGAAGCAAATAGTACAGATGTATTTAAAGGGAGACTAGATAATCATATTAAAGGAAACAAAATACAGGGTAACACTGAAAATATTTCAATGAGGAGTGTTGTGAAGAAGCTTAAATGGAGCAAAAATCTGGTAAAGACTGTTGGACTAAATAGCCTGCTTCTGTGTGGCATATCACATGGTTTCTCAGAATAAGTATCAGGTTTAATGTCACTGGCATGTCATGAAATTTGTTCTCCTTGCAGCAGCAGTACAATGCAATACATATTAATAGAGAAAAAAAATTACAGGAAACATATATTCAGTTAAATTATAGTGCAAAAAGTAGTGAGGTACTGTTCATGGGTTCAATATCCATTCAGAAATTGGATGGCAGAGGGGAAGTGGCTGCTCCTGAATCATTGAGTGTGTGCCTTCAGGCTCCTATATCTCCTCCCCGATGGTAGCAAAGAAAACAAGGCATGATCTGGATGATGGTGGTCCTTAATGATCGATGCCACCTTTTTGAGGCATTGTTCCTTGAAAATGTCCTGGATACTACGGAGGCTAGTGCCCATGATGGAGCGGACTAAGTTTACAACTATCTGCAGCTTATTTCAATCCTTTGCAGTAGCACTGCCCTCCCACCCTCCCACCCCCCCACCCCCACCCCCACCCCATCCCAGATGCTGATGCAGCCAGTTACAATGCTCTCCAGGGTACATCTATAGAAATTTGCAAGGTCTTTTGTGACATAACAAATCTTCTCAAACTCCTAATGAAATATAGCCAGTGTCATACCTTCTTTGCAACTGCATCGAATTGTTGGGCCCAGGATAAATCCTCAGAGATATGTCAACCCAGGAACTTGAAATTGCTCACTCTCTTCACTTCTGATCCCTCTTTGAGCATTGGTGTGTGTTCCCCAGTTGTACCCTTTCTGAAGTCCACCATCAGTTCTTTGGTCTTACTGACTGTTGAATAGCAGCATGCCTGGGCATTAGAAATACTTTGGAATTATTCCAATGTCTGGGCATACTACTATTCTTCAAACCATAATTCCTCATCTTATTGGTTTCAATTTTCCTGATGTCATTTTATTCAATGGAATGTGTGTTTGTTGAAAATTCTGGAACATTTAAATATAAGGTACTTTTTAATCTGTCATATGATTTTGAATCCAGTTTTCCACACTTCCTCCACCAACTTACCAGTTATACATAAGCAGCTGCCTTCATTTAGGACTGTTATTCCAGACTTATTTGTCACTGTCAAATTGAATATAATATTTTTAGGATATCGCAGTCACTCTACCTCAGCAGGTCTTGTAAAATTAGATTTCTAATTAATCCTGTCTCGTTATATCTCACCTAATCAAAAGTAACCTGTTCCTTTGAGGTGTGCATTCTCGGAGACTGTTGTTGGAGAGGTACTTCTGTAAGTTTCTGAAGATGCAGCTGGATGAAAAGCTGACTTCATCCTACTCCTCCCTACCTAATTTATGGCCATCTTTGAGATTACAGAGAGAGAATGATGGATTGACTTTCCAAACCTATTGTGGTTTGTGCCTATGAGAGCTTACATACATACACAAATCAAAAGCCATGGATGAACCAGGAGGTTTATAGTCTGCGGAGAACGGATCTGTGGCATTCACATCCAGCGACCCAGGTCTGTACAAGAAAACCAGCTATGACTTGTAGAGGGCTATTTCAAGAGCTAAGGAACAACTCCAAGTGAGGTTGGAAGCAACATCAGATGCACGTCAACTCTGGCAGGGTATGCAGGTAATTACTTCCTACACAGTGAAACCCAATATCATGAATGGGAGTCATGCTTCACTACCAGACAAGCTGAACACCTTTCATGCTCACTTTGAAAGGGAGAATAAAACTACATCTCCACAGCACCCAGTGACTAGGATCTCTGTCTCGGAGGCTGACGGTGGGCTGTCTTTCAAGAGGATGAATCTTTACAAGGTGACAGGCCCCGGTGGAGTACCTGGTAAGGCTCTGAAAACCTGTCCGTCGTACTGGACCGACTGATGCAAAAACAAAAGTACAACAAATACACTAACACACATAATTCTTTTCAAACCTTTATTCTTTACTCATAACATGCTATGGGAGAAGTTACAGACTGATCTCCCACGAGAGCCAGTCCAGATACTGCCCCCGAATTACACAATTCTCCACAATTTATAACATTGATCAGGTAGCAGGAAATCTTACGACTACAAGTTTAGATAATATTAGAATCATTTCAATCACATGCTAAGATACAATTAGATGTAAAATAATCATTGGTTAGTTAGTTATAATTATTTTAAGCCAAAGCTAGCCCATCAGTTCCTCATTCGGACCCTTCCCCTTTTCTCCAGAACATTCTAGCCCTTACACTATTCTTCCCATATTTAGCTATATCTTGAGATGCTTCTGCAAGATCAGATAGTTCCTTATTTGAACCTTTTCCTGTCTTTAGAGAATAATGACTAGTATGTCACCAGTTGCTGGGTAAAGCTTCTTTTTGACTGTCCAAAACAGTAAGCTGAGGCGCACACAAGGTGATTGATCATAAGTTAATCATTGTTCTTCGTCTATACCCCTATTTACCTATCCCTTCACTCCATCATTCCAACCAACTGGCGGAGGTGTTCAAAGGCATTTTCAATCTCTCACTGTTGCAGTCGGAAGTTCCCACCTGCTTCAAAAGGGCAACAGTTACACCAGTGCTGAAGAAGAGCAGGGCAGGCTGCCTTAACGACTACCATCCAGTAGCACTCGCATCTGTAGAGATGAAGTGCTTTGAGAGGTTATGGTTAGAATTAACTCCCGTCTCAGCAAGGATCTGGACCCACTGCAACTTCCCTATCACCACAATTGATGCAATCTCATTGGCTCTTCCGGTGGCCTTGGATCACTTGAACAATACAAATGCCTATGTCAGGATGCTGTTTATTGACTATGGCTCAGCATTTAACACAATCATTCCTACAACTCTGATCAAAAAGGTCCAGACCCTGACCCGCTATCTCTCGCTGCAAATAACATTTCAACATCGGCACATTTCAAGGATATGTTCTTAACTAACTGCTCTACTCTCTTTACACTGTGTGGCTAGGCACAGCTCAAATGCCATCTATAAATTTGCAGATGATACAACCATTGTTGACAGAATTTCAGATGGTGATGAAAGGGCATACAGGAACGAGATGTACCAGCTGACTCAGTGGTGTCGCAGCAACAAGCTTGCACTCAATGTAAGACCAAGGAACTGATTGTGAACTTTCTAAAGACTAAGACAAGGGGAACACAGACCGGTCCTCATAGAGGGATCAAAAGTGGAAAGAGTGAGCAATTTCGAGTACCTGGGTGTCATTATCTCTGAGGATCTAATCTGCACCCAACATGTTGATGCAGCTACAAAGAAGGCACGACAGTGGCTATATTTCATCAAGAGTTTGAGGAGATTTGGTATGTCATCTAAAACACACACAAATCTCTACAATGTATCATGGAGAGCATTGTAACTGGCTGCATCACCATCTAGTATGGGGGGGGGTGCGGTGTGCAGGATCGAAGTAAGCTGCAGATAGTTGTAGATGTATTCAGCTCCATCTTGGGGACTAGCCTCCATAGTATCCAGGTTATCTTCAAGGAACGATGCCTCAAAAAGACAATGTCCATAATTACGGACCCCTGTTACCCAGCACATGCCCCCTTCTAATTGTTACCATCAGGAAAAAGGTACAGAAGCCTGAAGGCACATATTCTATGATTCAGGAACAACTTCTTCCCTCTGTCATTCAAGTTCAGAATGGACATTGAACCCATGAACTCTTACTTTTTTTATTTCTATTTTTGCACTACTTATTTAACTATATATTATTAAATATACTGTAATTCACAAGTTATTATTCTATTATTACATATTGCATTGTACTGCTGCTGCAAAGTTAACGAATTTCACAACATTTGCTGGTGATATTAAAACTGATACTGATTCTGTTTTTTATTGTTCACTGAACCAGTATACTTTCTGTAGAGAATGCTTTGGAGTGTCAATAGAATATTGAGTATCAAAATAAAGCTAAATAACCCTATCAGATTAATTAATTAAAATCACAACATAAATGTTACAACTAATTCAGCAGAATTATTTTGAACAGATTTACCACTAAACTGCAAGGATACCAAAAGAACATTTAGAATTATAATTAAAAACAGCTCTTGCTTAGCAACAGACACAAAAGGCAACATCTATGGTAAGATCCACTGTTCACTCCTTTCCATAACCTGCTGAGTTCCTCCAGCATTTTGGGTGTTGTTTTGCATTTCCAGCATCTACAGATTTTCTCATGTTTGTCTTGGTCCTCAGAGAAGCACAGCTTCGATTCTGCCAATGACCTCATCATTGCCTTAGTCCAAACAAGAACAAGAGACCCTGTTCAAGGCACCAAGGAGCCCGACTCACTGGAGTCAGTGGGAATTAGGGGGAACCTTCTGCTGGCTGGAATCATACCTAGTAGAGAGGAAGGTGGTTTTGGTGGTTGGATGCCAATCCTCCAATCTTCTGCTGGAGTTCCTTAGGGTAGTGTCGCACATCCAACCATCTTCAGCTGCTTGATCAATGACTTTTCATCAATTGTAAGAGATAAAAGTAGGGATGATTGCACAACGTTCAGCTCCAATCATGATTCCTCCAGTGATGATGTAATTCAGATCCAAATGTAACAAAACATGGATAATGTCCAGCCTTGGTCTAATGTGTGGTGCAAATTCAAGCTACACAGTGGCTACATAGGTCAATAGGGTGATTAAGAAGGTTTGGAAAGCTTGCTTTTATTAGCGGAGGCAGTGAGTTCAAAACTCAAGAGGTTATGCTGCAACTTTACAGAACACTGGTCAGGCCACATTGCATACAGTTCTGGTTGCTCCATATGGGAAGGACGTTGAGGCTTTGGAGAGGGTGCCGGTTTACCAGGGCAGTGCCTGGTTTAGGTGGCATGTGCTATCATGACAGGCTGGAAAAACTTGGGTTGTTTCCTTTGGAGAGCTGGAGACTGAGGGGAGATCTGATAAGAGGTTTATAAGATTATGAAAGGCATAGATGAGTATACAAGGAGTATCTTGTATTGGAGATTCTAAAGAAATATTTAGGTAGGCACATGAATATGAAGAAATGGAGGGATTAGTTTTTTGGGGGGGTGGGGTTTGATTTACTCTTTAGCTGGTTCAGCACAACATAGTGAGCCGAATGGCCTGTTCCTGTGCTGTACTGTTCTATATTCTATAAATGTTACTTACCACCTAGGTACCAGATGATGATAACATCTGATAAGAAAAGAAATCTATCAACTCAATGACATTAACATTACAGAATCCCTACTGTCAATATACTGGGAGATACCACTGGGTAGATTCTGAACTGGAGTAGACATATACACACTGTGGCTGCAAGAACAGGTCACAACCAAAGAATCTTGTGTCCAATAATTTGCCTCTAGCTCCAAGGCTTAAGTCAGGAATGTGATGGAATACCCTGCACTTGCCTGGATGAATGCAGCCTTAACAACACTCAAGAAGATCGACGCCATGGAGGACATAGCAGCCCACTTGATAGACACCCAATGCACAATCTGTCACTCACTCCACTGACATACAATCTAATCTAAGATTTATTAGAATTGCATCCCTTGGCTATAGACAAGAGAATGCTGTATCTTTCTTGTTCTTAAAGTCTGTTGGAGACTTATGTTGCTCAACATTTTATATACAACTCCAAACAAAGACTTCTTAATTTATGGTATGATCACACAATGGCTTTTGATTAAATTATGCTATATTATTGATCCTACAACCAATGTCAGACTGAATAGTCACTTGATAGATTGCATATTTGCTTGCAACTTTAACTAGAACTTTTCTGCAAATGAAGATGGTGCCAGCGAACAAAGTAACCCAATGGCAACATTCTTCAGACAGTTCACAAAATTACTTCTTTTAATTCTTCTTTCAAGTATAATTCTGCTACTAAGTTGCATGTGATTGGAACCTATGATTTATATTTTGATGGTGTGTTTTCAGGCTAATTGAGTGATCTGGCACTTTACTGAGGGCCAAGAAGCCTGGAGAGCGTATTTCTCGCTGATCTCACTGATTAAAGCATCAAGCAAGATTGAAATCAACGAGGATGAGAGTAGAAGGCAAGTGGGTGTTCAGCGCCACCTGCCTGTGTTTGACCAATCTCTCTATCCCTATCACTCGCTGTTGCTGGAGAATGGTGCCAGGGTCTTGGATCTTGGGCACGATTTAATCTATGCAGTTTGTTGACTGGACTGTGTAGTTATACAATTTTGATCAGGGTGGACTGGCTTTTGAGCCTGCAGTCAACAAACAACACATGGCTAAATTGAAATGAACTGAACTAAACATTCCTACACTGTTTGAAAGGCTCTGTGATTTTATGTTTTATATTCTGTGTGTGTTTTTTTTTTGCCATGTGCACAATTTGCTCCTTTTTCTGAGTTGGGTGTTTGATTTTTCTTTGATCAGCTTCCATGGTGTTTCTGTGTTTCATGGCTGTCTGTGTGGAAGACGGATCTCACAGTTGTATACTGGATGTATACTTTGACAACAAATGCACTTTATGAATCTTTGAACTTTGTTGTTTATCCAGAGTAATGCTTTAAAAAGCTAACACCTACTTTGAATCAGCCAATGATATTCTTAGCAGGTCCTGACAGTGCCAACCTAAAATCCATCTGCGTTTGTAAATGAATCAACAATGTTCTCTTGCTGGTCACGATAAATAGGAAGTATAAAGGAATATCTATAGTCTTACATGGAGAACTGATTAGCTCCAAATATGCATCTTAATCCACTCATAGATAGATTGGTAATGGCTAGAATTAATTCCTCCTTGAGCAAGGACCTAAAACCTTTGCAATTTGCCTACCACTACTACAGCAGATGCTATTTCAGCAGAATCAGAATCAGGTTTAATGTCACTGGCATATGTTGTGAAATTTGTTGTTTTTGCAGTAGCAATATAATGCAACACATAATAATAAAAACTGAATTACGTAATACATTCAATTATGTATATATTTAATAGTTAAGTAGTGCAAACAAAGTAATGTGGTAGTGTTCATGGGTTCATCGTCCTTTCAGAAATCTGATGGTAAAGGGTATAAGCTGTTCCTGAATCATTAAGTTTGTCCTTTCAGGCTCTTATTCCTCCTTCCTGTTGGAAGCAATGAGAAGAGGTTATGGCTAGAATTAATTTCTGCTTGAGCAAGGACCAAGAACCTTTGCTATTTGCCTACCACAACTATAGTTAGGCCTACAGTAGGTAAATTTCACAGAATCAAAATCAGTTTTAATATCTCCAGTGAGATTTCTTTTGCACTACTTAATTTTAATTTAACTATTGAATAATATATAGTGATGGGGGTCCTTAATGATGGATGTTGCCTTTTTGAGGCATCACTCCTTGAAGCTGACCTGGATGCTGCTCTGCTTCAGAGCACCTGGACAACAGCAAAACATTCTTCAGGGTTCAATACCATTCTTCGGTATAAATTACTAAGCTTCTAAATATGGGCCTCTACCTCTCTGCAACTGCATCCTCCACTTCCTCATCAGGAAACCATAATCATTGCAGATCGGTAATAGTATCTTCTCTTCACTGACAATCAACTCAGGTTCAACTCAAGGATGTGTGCTTAGCCCATTGCTCTACACCCTCTACACTTGTGATTGCATGGCTAATCAGACCTCAAACACCATCTATAAACTCACAGAAGACACCACTGTTGTAAAATCACAGATAGCCACAAGAAGGCATGCAGGAGTGAGATACTGTGTATCGAGAGGTTGAGTGGTATTGCAGCAACAACTTCACCCTCAATTTCAGCAAGAACAAGGAATTGATTGTGGGCTTCCTGAAGGGGAAGTTGGGAGAACACAGGTCAATCTTCGTTGAAGAGTCAGTAATGGAAAGGGTGATTACCTTTCCACCATTAAGCACATCTTCAAGAAGCAATGCCTCAAAAAGATGTCATCCTTCAGTAAGGACCCTCACCGTCTGGGACATGTCCTCTTCTCATTACTACCATTGTTGAGCAGGTACAGGTGACTGAAGATCAATGCTCAACAATTCAGCAACAGCTGTGTCCCCTCTGCCGTCAGATTCTTAACTGCCCATGAATCTATGAAAACAACCTTGCTAATCTTTTATTTGCACTATTGATTTTATAGTAATTTTACATCCTTATCCAGTATTGCTGCAAAACAACAAATTTCATATCAGAGTGATAATGAACCTGATACTATAGAGCTCTTTTGATTGTGAGTAAAATTCAAATATTATTTATCTTAAACCTTGTAAATAATCTGCTAGTAATAATCATTTGGATATTTTATCAGTAAGTATTTCTTACTTGTATTAAACGTACAGAAAAAATGTTCATATCTTTTTTAACATTCTTGTGCAATCTACTGTCATACCATAGCACTTCACATAATGAAATAGCTCTTAGTGTTGCATAGTCAATACTCACCAGTCTGTTAGCTTATGTCTTCAATTTTGTCCTTAAGAACTGTTCAATTTAATGAATTCAGAAATACGGCAAATATTTTCTTTTCAGCAACTTTTTAAGGGATTTAAGGGACAATAAATTTAAGTAGTCAATAGTGTTACACCTCTGCAATTCTAGCTCCTACCATGACAGTCTGCAGACCTATTTTTAAGTGGAAACCTACCCAGATCCAATCCACCACTACACTCCATACAGATGAATGTGCCGTTACATTTAACAGTATCTCCTTTGATTCAGTTTACTATTCCAAACTAAAACATGTTGCTATGAACAGGTCTTTGTTACACTTGTCTTTTCATGGAATACAAGTAACAGCTTGTTTCTGTCCTACTGTCACTTTTTAAAATAATAATTGTGGACTATTGTTTTTGTTTCCTGTCTACTGAAAAAAAAGCTTTAGAACAAACTTTCAACTGATATTTTATAAACCTACTAATTCCCACAGCTACCTTCCCACCCTGTCTCCTGTAAAAATGCTATTCCCATTTCTCAGTTCCTTCGTCTCTGCCACATCTGTTCCCAGAATGAGGCTTTCCTGTCCAGGACATTAGAGATGTCCTTCTTCACAGAATGGGGTTTCCTTTCCTCCACCATTGATGCTGCTCTCACCTGCAACTCCTCCATTTTCTGGATATCCACGCTCACCCCATCTTCCCACCGCCTTAACAGTGATATAGTTCCTTCCTCTTGTTCTTACCTATCACACCATGAGACTCAGCATCCAACACATCATTCTCCACATCTTCTACCATCTCCAAAGGAATCCTACCACCAAACATAACTTTACATCCCCCCTCCCTCCCCCAACTCTGCTTTCTGCAGAGATCATTCTTTATGTGATTCGCTTGTCTGTTTGTCCATCCCCATTGATCTCCCTCCTATCACTTAACCCTCCAAGGGGCCCAAAGTGCTACATCTGCCTATTCACCTTCTCCCTCATCTCCATTCAGGACCTGAAACAGTCCTTCCAGGTGAGGTAGCACTTCACCTGCAAATCTGCTGTGTTCATCTATTGTATCCGATACCCCGAATATGAACTTCCCTACATTCGTACATCTAACTGTGTCTTAAGTATATTTAATGAGGTAGTCTCTATTACATCCCTGCACAGAGAATTCCACAAATTGGCTATTCTCTGCGAAAAGCAGTTTCTCTTCATTTCCTTCCTAAATATATTCCCCCAAACCTTCAGGCTATTTCCCTTAGATCTAATCTCACATACCAGTGGAAGCAGCTTTGCTGCCTCTGTCTTATGTAACCATTTTGTAATTTTATGTTTCTATAGGAGTCCAGCTCACTCCTCTAAATTCCAGTGAGTTTAGTCTCAGGTGACTCGAAGTCTCAAACTCCTCATCTCCAGAATCAACCTAGTGAACCTCCTCTACACCACTTCCAAAGCCAGTATATCATTCCTCAAGTAAGAACCGCAAGCAGTAATCCAGGAATGACTTTACCAGTCCCTGCATAGTTGCAGCATAACCTCCCTGCTCTTAAATTCAATCCCTCTATCAATGAACACCAACATTCAATTTGCCTTTTTGATTACCTGTTGCACCGGCAGACCAGCCTTTCCTGAATCAGGCACAAGTATTCCCAAGTCCCAAGTACAACAATATGCACTATCTTTCACTATTTAAATAATAATTTCATCTTTTGTTTTCTTTCCAAAGTGCATAACCTCACACTTCAATGCTGTAGACACTTGCCCACTTACTTAACCTATCTATATCTCTCTGCAGGCTCTCCACATCCTTTGCACAATTTGCTTCTCCACTTAGTAAATGGCCTCAGCCACCAGTCTTCTGTTCCTTGACAATGCATTTCCTAAGAACTGTGAATATCAGAATCCCAGTCCATTTGTAACAATACATTTCCTAAAAACTGTGAATACCAGCCCAGACCTGCTGGCGTCTGTGGGATGAATGTAATCAGATGTTAAGTTTGTATGTAGCTTCAAAAGAAAGCATTTTCTATACTTTGTAAATATGGAATTGTCCTTTGTGTCTGTAGCAAATGAATATCGAGCCCCAAGTTGGGCAGCAGACCTTTCCACTGAAAGCGTCCCTATGATATGATGCCTGCTGCTGTACCTTGTTTTGTTGAATAAAGAAGCTGCTTTGTGTCTGCCAGTAAATCTCTCTCTGGTGAGTTTATTCACGCCACAACATTTAGTGTCAGGAGTGGGATACCTTTGTGACCCATCGTGTGGCCAGCGAACCTAGCAGTCTAAGTTGGTGAGTATTTTTCTAAACTAGCACTCACACTTGGATCTATTCGGGTCGGTGGTACACGGGAACATGAGATGTCATGAACGCGGAGAGCGGAACTGGTAGATAAAAAAAAGTAGTGCATGTGTGTTTATGTAAGTGAGGAAACTTTGCGTGTTAACTTGGTGAGATGGAGCCACCAGTTGTGAAAGGTGGTTACCGACCGTTCGAGACGCCAGAGTAGGGGCGTGTATACTCGTTCGGGGAGCTGCATTTTAGTGTACGCGTGTGCAAGTGTGATGCAAAGGAATACAGCAGGCGTCGTGAGTTCAAGTACTCAAAAGTGGCAGATTGTGGAATACATACTCTGCGGTTTTAACTACGTGCTTTTTAACTGGTACCCGTCTTTTATATTTTGCTTAGCGTGGGAATTAGTGTCGGGATATCTCAGGGAGAGGTTTTACCAGATATATCTGCCAGGATGGCACCTCTTGAGGTCAGGCAACGTCAGGTTGAGAACCCTGATGATCCAAGCCAGCCCTTGACAATGATTACAACCATTCATAAACCCTGCACACCTGGGGAGAAACAGAGCATCTTGTCAGAGTTGCCCTCACTTAAAGTCGCCTGTGGGAATTCAGAATTCTGGCGTAAGCTTGAGGAAATGGTTGAACTTCACCAGATGCACCCTAAAGATATGTACGTGTTGGTAAAAGCAAAGTACCCGAGGAATATGTGGGACAGGATGGCCCAGGGGGTGCGGGATGGTACCTGGGCAACTACCGGGAGCGCTAGCAAGGAAGAAAGATATCGCTTTTTTAAGGGGAAAGTGAGGCAGCGACTGGGGGGAGGTGAGGCTAACCAGGGAACGATAATAGCAGTAATTCAAAAAGCTGATGAGACGGCCATGGACTATGCAGAACGTCAATATCGAGCATATGGGGAGTATTCAGGGTTGGATAATCCAGGGAGGGATGACCAAGTCTTCCTGAAAATGCTAAAGGAAGGCCTGAACTCAGCCCACCAGGAAGTTTTAGATTTAGGCATAACAGTGGGGTCGACCTACTCTGCGATAGTTTCGTGGGTAGTGAGATAGACCAAAGAAAGTGCAAGAGAAATCGTAAAGTGGCTATAGTGGATGCAGCTGCTGTGATGTCCCAGAGAGTGTGTTTTGCTTGCCGGCAGCCAGAGCATGAAGCGAAGAATTGCTGGAATAGACGTGGGAGGGTAAAGGAGTTGATATGTTACAGGTGCGGCCTATTGGGACATGGTTGGAGGCGGTGTCCAAAAAAGAGGAAAGAAAAACAGGTGAACATCACAGCAGACACACAATCTCTCACCCCATCGGTGCCCAGTCTGACTGTCGATCAGATCAAAGAGCTAGTAAAGATGGTGCCTAGGTCAGAAAAGGATGTGGCGGTGGTTCCCACTGCCAGCGCTGGTGACCCGCGGATGTACACAACAGCATTGTTAGGGGACGGCAATGCAATATGTTAGTGGACACAGGGGCATCGGTATCGATAACAGACCTACCCTTGCCAACAACAGGACAGGTCATTTACATTAGGGGTGTAGGAGGCAAAACAGTGAAAGCAGAAAGAAGCGAGTTGCAAATACTAGAGATCGGGGCAGTGCAGCTTCCAGTGTATTTATGAATATGTCCAAATATTGAGGGCACTATCCTCGGAATAGAGGTCCTAAGGGAAGCAGGAGCTGTTATAGATTCGGGAAAGGGAGAAATCTCAGATCAGAGAGAGCCAGAGGAAAAGGGGATAGTCCTTCCACAGCCTGGCAACCAAGTCATGGTGAGGCTACTGCCGGAAAGGCCAGGGTTTGCCCCCAGGTGGATAGGACCACAGATGGTACTCTTAACCAATGACATGTGTGTCTGTGTGCAGACTTGGCGAGGCAGCCGGTGGACTCAGGTTAAAGCATACGACTCACTCTCTTGTTGCTCCCACAGACAGAGCGAGGGATCAAGTGTACCCAGTAACCATGTAATTACAGAGAACCTAAGAGAGGAACACCAGCCGGCCATGCTAGACCTGACCACAGCTGATGAAAACATACCCGGAGGAAAGGCAAAGGCAGAAAATGCCGAGAGCGTGGCAGAAGACACTGAGAGCATATTGGAAAACCATGAAAAGCCTGCTAAAGCGTGATGATGATGGTACTCTGTAAAGAAGGCTGGTTGCTGAAGGTAGATGACTAGTTTATAGCATAGAATAGAACAGAAAAATATTGGAAAATAGATGGGGAGGGATTTTTTAAGTTAAAGCAGAGGCAGCAAGTTCCACAACTTCGATGGCATACGCACACGGCATCTGAAAGCAGTCACCCCCAGTCTGAGGAGCTGGGCCCTTTAAGCAGTTGGGCCAGTGATCGACTGGACAGTTTGGAGGCCACCCCAACCCCTTCCTATACGTCGATGAGAGGGCCTGTGGGTGCTCGTGGAAAGAGAGTTTCAGTGACCAGAGAATGAAGGGCTGAAGACAAAGGAATGTGATTACGCTGCAATCGACCTGCAGGGAAAGAGCCGACAGGCACACGAAAGAAGCGGCATTTGTAAAGACTTGTTCAAATTTCCGGAACAGCCTCTCTGCTTAACATTTGGTAGGTAGCGATTAGGGAATGCTAGGGTAGATATAGAGGCACACAAAAATTAGGGGGAAAATTTCGAGGCAGGGCGTTTTTGCTGCCCTATTTTAGTAGATCTTCCTAGGTTGGCCTTTCCTGGTACTTTTGTTCAGGATGGCCAAGAGGACGGACTGTTAGAGTAATTTTTGAGTTTAGGTCATTAACACTTAGTAAACGGCTTCAGCCACCAGTCTTCTGTTCCTTGACAATGCATTTCCTAAGAGCTCTGAATATCAGAATCCCAGTCCATTTGTAACAATACATTTCCTAAAAACTGTGAATACCAGCCCAGACCTGCTGGTGTCTGTGGGATGAATGTAATCAGGTGTTAAGTTTGTATGTAGCTTCAAAAGAAAGCATTTTCTATACTTTGTAAATATGGAATTGTCCTTTGTGTCTGTAGCAAATGAATATCGAGCCCCAAGTTGGGCAGCAGACCTTTCCACCGAAAGCGTCCCTATGATATGATGCCTGCTGCTGTACCTTGTTTCGTCAAATAAAGAAGCTGCTTTGTATCTACCAGTAACTCTCTCTCCAGTGATTTCATTCACGCCACAACAATCAGCAAGCTTAGATATGCTGCGCTTGGTTCTCTCTTCCAAATCATTAATGTACATTGGGAACAACTGTGGGCTCATCACCAACACCTGTGGCACTCAATTCACCACTGATCATGAACCAGATAAACACTTATTTATCACAACTCTTTGCCTTCTATTGATTAATTAATCCTCCATCCATGCTAATGCAATACCCCCAACTCCATGCATCCTTATCTTATGGATAAGTCTTTTATGTGGCACCTTATCGAGTACCTTTTGGAAATTCAAGAATACGACATCCACCTGTTCACCTCGATCCACCATTAACCAAGGGGTCCATGAACCCCAGGCTGGGAATCACTGCTGTAGGTGGGCAGATATGGGTAACTGACACCATGCACAGCCTCTCTATATGCTATTACATTTTGAAGATTAAGAGTTCAATGACAATCACCTTGCCAAAATACTTTTGCACTTAATCTCACATTCCACCCCATTATTGATGTTTCCTTTTGTTCTTACTTGCTGTGCTTTTTATGTCCTTTGCTTAAAATATTGTATCTCCAGCATTTTTCAGTTCTGATGAAAAGTAATTTGCGTTAAACTCATTTGACTTTTCACTTCACACATGTGGTCTATTTCCGCTATTATTTTAGCTTTACACATCTTCAGTCGTTTACATATCTGGATATATATGACCATAAGACCATAAAATATAGGAGCAGAATTAGGCCATTAGGCCTATCAAGTCTGCTCTGCCATTCCATTATAGCTGATCCAATTTTCTTCTCAGTCCCAATCTCCTGCCTTCTCCCCGAATCCCTTCATGCCCCGACCAATCAAGAATCTATCAACTTCTGCCTTAAATATACATAAAGACGTGGTCTCCACAGCTGCCTGTGGCAAAGAATTATGCAGATTCAAAACTCTCTGGCTAAAGAAATTCCTCCTCATTTCTGTTCTAAAAGGACGCCTCTCTATTCTGAGGCTCTGTCAGTCTTGTGCACCTCCTCTGAACCCTCCCTAGTTTCAGCACATCCTTTCCAAGATAACAGACCTAAAACTGCTTACAGTACTCCAACTTAGGCCTGGCCAGTGCTTTATAAAGTCTCAACATTACATCCTTGCTTTTATATTTTAGTCTTCCTGAAATTAATGCTAACATTGCATTTGCTTTCCTCATCATAGACTCAACCTGCTTATTAACTTTTAGGGAATCCTGCACAAGGACTCTCAAATCCCTTTGTACCTCAGATTTTTGCATTTTCTTTGCATTTTAGAAAATAGTCTACCCTTTCACTTCTTCCACCAAAGTGCATCACCATACATTTCCTGACACTGTATTTCATCTGCCATTTCTTTGCCCAATCTCCTAATCTGTCTAAATCCTTCTGTTACTTCTCTACTTTCTCAAAACTACCTGCCCCTCCACCTATCTGCATATCATCTGCAAACTTTGCAACAAAGCTACCAATTCTATCATCCAAATCATTGACAAATAACGTAAAAATACTCAGTCCCAATACAGATCCCTGTGGAATACCACTAATCACCAGCAGCCCCAGAAGAGGTTCCCTTTATTCCTACTGTTTGCCCCTTGCCAATCAGCTACTGTTTTATCCATGTTAGGATCTTTCCTATAATGCCATAGGTTTATAGCTCATTAAGCAGCTCATTTGTGTGGCACCTTGTCAAAGGCCTTCTGAAAATCCAAGTAAACAACATTAACTGATTCTCCTTTGTCTATTCTTTTTGTTATTTCTTCAAAAAATTCCAGTAGATTTTTCAGGCCGTATTTTCATTTGAAAAACCATGCTGACCGTGGCCTATTTTATCATGTGACTCCAAGTACCCTGAGACCTCATCCTTAATAATTGACTCCAATATTTTCCTGAACACTGAAGTCAGACTAACTGGCTTATAGTTTGCTTTCCTCTGCCTCTCTCTCTTCTTGAAGAGTTGAATGACATTTCCAGTCTACCAGAACCATTCCAGAATCTAATCATTCTTGAAAGAATTCCTTGATGATCTGTTCGGCCACCTCTTTCAGAACCCTGGGGTGTAAACCATCTTGTCCAGGTGACTTATCTACCTTCGAATCTTTCAGGTTCCCAAGAACCTTCTCTAGTTATGGTAACTTTTCACACTTCATGATCCCTAACATGTGGAACTTTCACCATACTGCTAGTGTCTTTCATAGCACAAAATACTTATTCAACTTGTCTGCCATTTTGTTGTCCCCCATTACTACCTGTCCAGTATCATTTACCAGCTGCCTGATATCCATTCTCTCCTGTCTTTCACATTTCATGTTTCTGGAAAAAACTTTTGGAATCCTCTTTAATATTATTGGCTAGCTTTCTTTTATATTCTTTCTTTACCTTCTTAATAACCTTTTTAGTTGCCTTTTGGTTTTTAAAAGCTTCCCAAACCTCTAACTTCCCACTAATTCTGCTCTATTATATACCCTCTCTTTGGCTTTTCTGTTGGCTTTGACTTCTCTTGTGTCATCTTTCATTTAGAATAGTTCTTCTTCTAGGGGGTGTATATATCCCTTACCTTCCAAATTGCTCCCAATAATTCCAGCCATTGCTGCTTTGCCATCATCCCTGCTAGTGTTCTTTTCCAATCAATTCTGGTCAATTCCTCTTTCATGCCACTGTAATTCCCTTTACTCCACTAATATATCTAACTTTAGCTTCTCCTCAAATTTCAAGGTGAATGCAATCATATTATGATCACTTGCCTTTAAGGTTTCTTTTACCATAAGCTCTCTAATATTCTCTGGTTCATTGTACAACACCCAATCCAGAATAGCTGATCCCCTAGTGGGCTCAATCATGAGCTGGTCTAAAAAGCATTTCTGTTGGCACTTTAGAAATTGCCCCTCCTGGAATCCAGCACCAACCTGATTTTCCCAATCTACCTGCATATTGAAATCCCTATGATCATTGTAAATTTGTCCTTTAGGCATGCATTTTACCCTTGCAAATCCTTAGTTCTATCCACAAGGATTCAATGCCTTCCAACCCTATGTCACTTCTTTCTATTGATTTGATTTCATGTTTTACCAACAGAGCAACGCTGTCCCCTCTGCCTTTCTGCCTATTCTTTCAATGCAATACATACCTTTGGACATTAAGCTCTTAGCTATAATCTTCTTTCAGCCATGATTCAGTCCCACCTTCCCTGGAAGAGGGCCCAATGATCCAAATGTCTTATGCCCTGCCTTCTACACCAACACCTTAGTCACGTATTAAACTGTATCATCTTCATAGTTCTGGCCTCGCTAGCACGTGCACGAATATAAATCCTGAGATCACAACCCTGGAGGTCCTAATTTAGCCCCGAACTCCCTGAACTCCCTCTGCAGAATCTCGTGGCTCCTCCTAAACATGTCATTGGTACCAACGTGGACCATGGTTTCTGGCTGTTCACCCTTCCACTTAAGAATGCTGAGGACTCGATCCCAGTTATCCCGGACACTGGCACCGGGAGGCAACATACCATCCGGGAATCTCGTTCTCGCCCACAGAACCTCCTGTCCGTTCCCCTAACGAACGAATCCCCTATCACCACAGCATACCTCTTCTCCCACTTCTCTTCTGAGTCACAGAGGCAGACTCAACGCCAGAAACCCGACCACTGTGACTTTCCTCTGTTAGGTAACGTTACACACCAACCGTCAGTTTGTGGTTTAAATTGTACGGTAGTGAGAAGACTCGCACTCAGACAAGGGCAGGGGGGGGGGCACTCTGATACTGCGGTTGCTAAAGCTAAACCATTAATAATCTTAATTGAAATACATTTGTTGAGTGGCACCGGGGAGCTTCTGCATTCCATGGAAACACTTCCTGCATCGCCGGAGAATGGAGTTTCATGCTTTGAGACAATTAGATAGAAAAGGGGCCTTTAATTACTTTTGTATCGTAATCCATGGATAAAGGTGGTCAAATCACTTTAAAAGATCAGTTTTCGAGCGAGTAATTACTTCTAATGGAATTCATAGGATGCGCTTCGGAAAAAATAAATGCCTCACTCACTCATTGGTATTTGCCTTCCATTAAAGGGTGGAGGATTTTAAGATATCATTTGCAGTACTCCGGGAAACAGCTGTAACCAGAAGAATTGCAAAAAAATCTGTCTAGTCTGTTTATAAAACGAAGCAGGGGTGACAAAGAATGATGATGGAAAATGTTGGCAAAGCTGGTATGTTCCATGTTTCGCTCTGAGATCTGAATAAATTAGCAGTAGTCAGCTGCACCCAAGTTCCAGTCTCCGTCTGATATGCCTCCACATCATGCTTAGAACCGAAGGTGAAAGGTGTTCCTATTAAACAGAGTTAATTTAAATGTTTCCGAATACCCTAAAGACCCACTGCTGTCAGGGGATTGAGCGGTGTTCGCCCGCAACAAACTGTGCGAACATCCCTCCCAAGGGTCGAGATTCCTTGTGCACAGCTGGGATGAAAGAAGGGCTCAGGCTTGTAACATCAGTCCTGAAATATTGACCTTGTTTCTCCCTTCGCAAATGTTGCCTAAACCTGACCGTTGTTTCTTATATTCTCTGCGTCGACAGCGTTTCAGATTTTCAGCATCTGTGGTGTCTTACTTTAGGATCACAACGAGGTTAAATGGGGTGTTTAACCATTTGAACAATGGTATTCACAATACAGTACTGGTAACATCTGTACTCTCAGCATACCCTTGAATAAATTATCTTTAACTTCATCCTGAAACAGGAAAGCGTTCCTCGGTATAGCGCAGGAGTTCCCATCCGGGGGTCCATAGACTCCTCGGTTGATGGTAGGGGCCCATGGCACAAAAAAGATTGGAAGCTTCTGGTGTAGCGTGCCCATTGGCTTCCAGTTGCGCAAGCCTGGATTTTGAAATTGTTACTCCTGCATTCAAATCTCTCCACAGTCGCAGTCATAAAGATACCCTATTTATGACTACTACTGCGCACTACTTTGCTAGTGCTTCGCACACCAGACGTCAATAAATGAAATTCCCTGCCTCCGCTTTCCTTTTAACACAGTAGCATCCATAGTCTGTTGCTTCACTCAAATTATTCCATTGTTCGAAGGAATAATTCCAATCATAATCAAGTACTGTTAAAACAAACTCATTTTCTAGCGCACCTAAGTGGTAAAGTAAAGCGGAACATTGGGAGAAGTGACAAAGCTCACATGAAGATAGGGGGACGTGAAGGCTGAAGGAAAATGAGAGAGAAAAAATAAATTGTAATAGCTGAGAAAAATCCAAATATCAGATGCCCTCTTGTTTTACAAAATGAACACAAAATAATTAAAATATTGCTTTCGTTTCCTGAATTTCACGTTGTGACGTTTAACAGTTTAATTATTCATATTTTACTTAATTTTTAAAATTGTTTTGCGATCGTAAAATAAATTGCAAAAGTAACATTTAAAACCTAGAAACGTGAGAGATTTTTAGTCGGTGTCTTTAATACTGACCATCACTGCAAGGTTAATAAAGAGAGATTAATTCTAATTAAATTATATATATATATATATATATATATATATAGAGAGAGAGAGAGAGAGAGAGAGAGAGAGAGAGAGAGAGAGAAGATCACGATTTTTCCCACAGATGAGACAAAAAAAGACGGTTTATCATAACATAAAATCTTCTTGTTTCTGGTACTATTCTATAATTGCCAGTAACTGCGAACATCAGTCTTGTTAACTGAAGCTAATCTGATAGATGGAATATTTGATTTTGCTTTAATAACACTATATCTGTTATATTAATCATCCTTAGAAAGTCAACTTCAGTGTTTTGTCAAGGTTATTGATACATGCAATCCTTGAATCAAAAATATTAGATTGTTACTGGAGTTAAATTAAGGGCAATTTTAAGTATAAGTTTGTTCAGATATGAAATTGCTACTGAGAGATAATAGACTCGCACGGCACATTAAGACAGTAAACTGAATCCCAATACAGTAGACCACTCTCTTGTGAAATTAGTAATTGCAAATCATCGAGCAAATTTGTGATTACTATGTAATAACACAGTTAAGTATCCACTGATTTAATTGATAAGATAAATAATGTCTATATTGTAGTTTAATTGTAGTCCTAATCCTTAATTCAGTAATTATTATGCAAATTGCACGTGGAGAATCAAGTACTCTTTTACATTTTGATTTGTTACCAAGGTAGCTTTACCATTTCATTTGAACATCCAAAACAGCTTTTTATTTATTTCAGCAATTCAATCACAATTATTGAAAGAATTTCGCATGAGATGACCGACTCCTTACCAACTGTTACACAGAAACGAAATAAAATGCGAAATACTGACGTCGATTAAGGCACATGGTCACATTATGACTTATATCTGAGAAAATGATTTAAGAACTCAGACGATATGTAAATATACTGTAGATCTTGACAGTTCTGAACTCAAAGATCGATTCTTTAATTCATTTCGTCACGCTGAAGGAAGGCTCGTTCATCTTCGAACTCCCGGCGGGCTAATTTTTTGAACCAGTGAAAAGCCTGCACAGTATCGACCCAACAGTTCAGGGTATAAATTGCGTTGCATTTACTGGACTTTCATTGTGACCAAGGGTTTGGAACGCAGACTGTCAAACTGCTCCTTGGTGAAGATCATCCTTATCCATCTTCTCAGGACTGCCGCTGTTTATCGGCAGCTATTCTCAGCCAGTCGGGGAAGGATCGAGAGATCTCGGTGATTTCCGGGATCGGACGGAAAAGCACGAGTTGGACCGGGACTAGCTGGAGGACACACTCTGAGGCAAGAGAGGAGGGCACAGAGACAGTTCCAGCTGCCGTCCCTTGAACTCGCTCTACTTGCCCTCCGCGGCTGCAGCCCCACACAGCCGGAGCCGTAGTGACTACCACCCTCCCCGTTTCCAAGATGAAAAGTCACCGCCTGCTCGCACTGAGTGCAGTCCTCCTGATTTTGGCAGAAGCCTTTTGCGAAGAGATCTCTCCAAGTGAAGACACATCGCTTTGGCTTGCCAGCAATCAAAGTCAGGTAATATTGGAAAGTCACTATTTACGACGAGAGAGGGGAGAAAAGTAAATTTGTATTTACATCAAAGCCAATTTTTAAAAATACCTTCAGAGTTTGTAATGTGTGATGGGCATTTGTGGGACCAGTTTTCAAAATAGTTTAGCATTTACCTGAATCAAAATGTGGTCCCAAAATATTCTATCATAGACGAGAATGCCAGTGCAGTAAAATAACGATAAATAAAACATATTCATTGCTGTGGTAAGTCATAGGGGTTTCATCAAATTTGGTTCAGAAAATGGTTGGTGACTATAAGGAGATTTTATGAAAGCGAATTTTGAATTGGATACTTGGGAGGGAGTAGTCAGATGTGGATGTAATTGTATGCGAACAATTCACTCACAGTTGCTCTTTTGGAATTAAAACTGAGAGAGCATAAAAGGAGAGCTTCGTAAATCCGCACTTCATTCTTTTATGGAGTCGTAGTTATATGGCATGTTTTATACAGCATGTTTTCACGCCCTTCGGCCCAACTCGTCCATACTGACTGTGTTGCCCAACGTAACATTCCAATTCCCAACTAGGTACCTGGAACTTTATACTTTGGCCACATCCTGTCAAAGTATAAGAAAATACCTATACTCCGGGCTAGCTTCAACTGCAACAAGTTGTCGAAGCGGAGAGTCAATAGTATAATTAGAATAATGTACCGACTGCAAAAAAAAGGTTTCTCTGAAACCTCTGTCCCACAGATGAGACAATAGGAGATGTTCCAGTAACCGTGAGGAATTGTGAATGTATGTGAATTGACAGAGATTGGAAATCAAGTACTGTATATCAGAGCAACAGGCTGCGGTTAACTTTGACGGAGGTATCAGCAAACAGCGCATTTTCCCAACATAATTTTTATAAACCTTGCCGATCTCAGAAACCTGAAATATTAAAAAAATCAGATACTGCTGGAAGTTCTCAGTGAGGCAGTACCTGTGGAGAAACTAGGACCATCTTCCCGGGGCTTTTCATCAGAATCTGTATGGAATTATTCGCAGACCTTGTTTGCGCTTTATTGCGTGGGATCCATGGGGATGGGGGATCCATGCCGTGAGATAATAAAGACGGTCAGTATCTGAAGCGACTATTCCTCGCATAGTTTCATTTAGTGATGGCACATTGGTTGGTCGAAGAAGCAGCGCTTGGGCATTTTGAAATACTGTAAATTGCTCTTTTTTTAACAATGCGTACTCCCGAGATGACACCTTAAAATCAAAGACTAGGATCAATCACATAGCGGAAAACAGGTTTAAGGACAGGTTCGTATTCAGTTTGTTTTGTCCCTGCTTGGCCTGCTGCTCCTGTCTGACAGAACGCTGCTAAACAGGTGATAAAATCCAGCTCAGCTCCTCACGCTCTCCAACACGATTTGATTTCAGGAAAGGGAACTTAAAGAGAACTCTGTTCGGGATCTCCTGCGCCGAATGGTCAGGAAACCGCGACCTGAGAAGTTCTACGCCTTAATGGGGAGGAGATCACTAGGTAAAGTGTTCTTTTTCATTGCCGTATAGTAAGATAAACTACATTTATGTCAACCTATAAACCAACGTAAATGGCATTTAACGCAAAGAAACCTGATTTTATGGACAAAAGAAATTACTGGGAATATTCAACAAGGCGAATATAACAAAAGATAATTTCATATCGGGGGCGGCACGGCAGTATAGTGGTTAGCACAATGTTTTACAGTAGAGGCGAATCGGTCATTGTAGAATGTAAATTGTCCTGTGATTAGGTTAGGGTTACAGTGTAGCAGTGGCTCGAAGGGCCGAACGCGCCGACTACATGCTGTATCTCAATAAAATGTCTCACAAGAACGTCCTGGTTTGGTTAGCTAGGGTGCTAACATTTTAATTATAGATCTGCAGTATATATAGACTGTATGTATATTTTAACATCCTATTCAGTGGTGGGCAAGTTGTTGGAGAAGATCCTGAGAGGCAGAATTTGTGAACATTTCGAAAGACATAATCTGAATAGGGATAGTCAGCATGGCTTTGTCAAGGGCGGGTCGTGCTTTACGGGCCTGATTAAATTCTTTGAGGATGAAAACTGAAAACAAACTGATGAAGGTAGAGCAGTTGATGTAGTGTATATGGATTTCAGTAAGACATTTGACAAGGTTCACCATGCTTGGCTCATTCAGAAAGTAAGGAGGCATGGGATCCAAGCAGACCTTGCTTTGTGGATCCCGAATTGGCTTGCTCACAGAAGGCAAAGGGTGGTTGTAGATGATTCATATTCTGCATGGAGGACGGTGACCAGTTGTGTTCTGCAGGGATCTGTTCTGGTATCCCTCCTCTTTGTGGTTTTTATAAATAATCTGGATGAAGAAGTAGAAGAGTGGGTCAGTAAGTTTGTTGATGCCACAAAGATTGGGAGTGTTGTGGTAGTCTGGAGCGTTGTCAGAGGTCACAGTGGGACATTGATAGGATGCACAAATGGCTGAGCAGTGGCAGATGGAGTTCAACCCAGATAAGTGTGAAGTGGTTCATTTTGGGAAGTCAAATTTGAAGACAGAATATAGTATTAAAGATAGGATTCTTGGTAGTGAGGAGGATCAGAGAGATCCTGGGGGGTTCTTGTTCACAGGACACTCAAAGTTTCTGCGCAGGTTGACATTGTGGGCCGAAGGGCCTGTAACGTGCTGTAGATTTCCATATTCTATGCTCTATATTTTACAAACTAAAATTATCAAATATTTGTGATTATAATATGTTTCATTTTCTACTTGGTGTGAGTTCATTCCAAAGGGTTCTTTAATTACATATTCTGAGGACTGTCATTAGAGGTATGATTGTTATAAATGTTATAGTGCTGTAAAAGTTGTGTTGGCCCACCATAGAGTTCATTAAATTATTATTTAAATGCTGTTAAGAATACCAATGGGAACTCCGCTGGGAGTCAAGGACCCAAGAAGAAAAAGTACACCAATCCAAACACTAGTACTTTGTATTTATGCTTTATCTTTTCTTTTTAAATTAACACCTTTGATTGTGCACAGAATCAAGTAATTTACTTTAAATTAAATACACAGTGTGTCAAATGACAAACAAAAATAATCATTTTTATAATAATCATGCAGTACTTAACAGAAGATCATATTTCAAGGATTTAGAATTGTGAATTCCACACATGGTGTGATCTGCAAACTAACAAATGATGTAAGTCTCCTTCCTTTCTGTTGTGTTGCAAATGTAGAATCCTCAGAAGAGCAGTGTTTTGTAGAACACGAGGAGCAAGCTGACATCTCATGATGTAATCCTGTTGTGTTCAGCATCAAGAAGCCAACTTCAGGGTGTTTTTGTACTGAAGTGGGAATAGAATGTCTTATGGGTTATACATAACAAGCCATAGCATATTATCCAAACAAAACTATATTTTAATGTATTGCCATATGATCAATAACTTTGAAAGTAACATCTCACAGCTTAACACAAGGGTTGCTCTAATTTTAGAGAATTACCACAGAAGAAAAATCATAAAGAATTCCACAGTTAGTTACTTTGAAGGGGAGACCCACAGTAACTAGTTCGCTATCAAGGTCACTTAGATTATTTGATCATTTTGACATCTGGAGATGATATGCTGGAATATAGACAGAAATCACCTTAGTTTAAAGAGCTGCCTTTAAAAAATGGAACACACAAAATCATTTAGTCATTTTCACTTAATATACCTAATTAGAACCTGTGAGTATAAAAAACTAAATTATTCATGTATTATATGGGAAGGGCAAATTATGAGGCTATAAGGCTAGAACTTGCGGGTATGAATTGGGATGATGTTTTTGCAGGGAAATGTACTACGGACATGTGGTCGATGTTTAGAGATCTCTTGCAGGATGTTAGGGATAAATTTGTCCCGGTAAGAAAGATAAAGAATGGTAGGGTGACGGAACCGTGGGTGACAAGTGAGGTGGAAAATCTAGTCAGGTGGAAGAAGGCTGCATACATGAGGTTCAGGAAGCAAGGATCAGATGGATCTATTGAGGAATATAGGGAAGCAAGAAAGGAGCTTAAGAAGGGGCTGAGAAGAGCAAGAAGGGGGCATGAGAAGGCCTTGGCGAGTAGGGGAAAGGAAAACCCCAAAGCATTCTTCAATTATGTGAAGAAAAAAAGGATGACAGGAGTGAAGGTAGGACTGATTAGAGATAAAGGTGGGAAGATGTGCCTGGAGGCTATGGAAGTGAGCGAGGTCCTCAATGAATACTTCTCTTCGGTATTCATCAATGAGAGGGAACTTGATGATGGTGAGGACAATATGAGTGAGGTTGATGTTCTGGAGCATGTTGATATTAAGGGAGAGGAGGTGTTGGAGTTGTTAAAATACATTAAAATGGATAAGTCCTCGGGCCCTGATGGAATACTCCCCAGGCTGCTCCACGAGGCGAGGGAAGAGATTGCTGAGCCTCTGGATAGGATCTTTATGTCCTCGTTGTCCACAGGAATGGTACCGGAGGATTGGAGGGAGGCGAATGTTGTCCCTGTGTTCAAAAAAGGTAGTAGGGATAATCCAGGTAATTATAGACCAGTGAGCCTTACATCTGTGGTGGGAAAGCTGTTGGAAAAGATCCTTAGAGATAGGATCTATGGGCATTTAGAGAATCATGGTCTGATCAGAGACAGTCAGCATGGCTTTGTGAAGGGCAGATCGTGTCTAACAAGCCTGATAGAATTCTTTGAGGAGGTGTCCAGGCATATAGCTGAGGGTAGTGCAGTGGATGTGATCTATATGGATTTTAGTAAGACACTTGACAAAGTTCCACACGGTAGACTTATTCAGGAAGTCAGAAAGCATGGGATCCAGGGAAGTTTGGCCAGGTGGATTCAGAATTGGCTTGCCTGCAGAAGGCAGAGGGTGGTGGTGCAGGGAGTACATTCAGATTGGAGGATTGTGACTAGTGGTGTCCCACAAGGATCTGTTCTGGGACCTCTACTTTTCGTGATTTTTATTAACGACCTGGATGTGGGGGTAGAAGGGTGGGTTGGCAAGTTTGCAGATGACACAAAGGTTAGTGGTGTTGTAGATTGTGTAGAGGATTGTCAAAGATTGCAGAGGGACATTGATAGGATGCAGAAGTGGGCTGAGAAGTGGCAGATGGAGTTCAACCCAGAGAAGTGTGAGGTGGTACACTTTGGAAGGACAAACTCCAAGGCAGAGTACAAAGTACATGGCAGGATACTTGGTAGTGTGGAGGAACAGAGGGATCTGGGGATACATGTTCACAGATCCCTGAAAGTTGTCTCACAGGTGGATAGGGCAGTTAAAAAAGCTTATGAGGTGTTAGCTTTCATAAGTCGAGGGATAGAGTTGAAGAGTCGCGATGTAATGATGCAGCTATATAAAACTCTGGTTAGGCCACACTTGGGGTACTGTGTCCAGTTCTGGTCGCCTCACTATAGGAAGGAAGTGGAAGCATTGGAAATGGTACAGAGAAGATTTACCAGGATGCTGCCTGGTTTAGAGAGTATGCATTATGATCAGAGGTTAAGGGAGCTAGGGCTTTACTCTTTGGAGAGGAGGAGGATGAGAGGAGACATGATAGAGGTGTACAAGATAATAAGAGGAATAGATAGAGTGGATAGCCAGCGCCTCTTCCCCAGGCATCACTGCTCAATACAAGAGGACATGGCTTTAAGGTAAGGAGTGGGAAGTTCAAGTGGGATATTAGAGGAAGGTTTTTCACTCAGAGAGTGGTTAGTGTGTGGAATGCACTGCCTGAGTCAGTGGTGGAGGCAGATACACTAGTGAAGTTTAAGAGACTACTGGACAGGTATATGGAGGAATTTAATTTGGGGGCTTATATGGGAGGCAGGGTTTGAGGGTCGGCACAACATTGTGGCCCGAGGGACCTGTACTGTGCTGTACTATTCTATGTTCTATTATAATTTGTATTTTCAGTAGAATATTGGAACATTATAGAAACATAGAAAACCTACATCACAATACAGGCCCTTCGGCCCACAAAGCTGTGCCGAACATGTCCCTACCTTAGAAATTACCTAGGGTTACCCATAGCCTTCTATTTTTCTGAGCTCCATGTACCTACCCAGGAGTCTTGTAAAAGATTCTATCATATCGGCCTCCACTACCGTTACTGGCAGCCCATTCCACGCACCCACCACACTCTGCGTAAAAAAACTTACCCCTGACATCTCCTCTGTACCTACTTGCAAGCACCTTAAAACTGTCTCTTCTCGTGCTAGCCATTTCAGCCCTGGGAAAAAGCCTCTGACTATCCACACGATCAATGCCTCTCATCATCTTATACACCTCTATCAGGTCATCTCTCATCCTCCGTCGCTTCAAGGAGAACAGGGCGAGTTCACTCAAGCTATTCTCATAAGGCATGCTCCCCAATCCAGGCAATATCCTTGTAAATCTCCTCTGCACCCTTTCTATGGTTTCCACATCCTTCCTGTCGTGAGGCGACCAGAACTGAGTACAGTACTCCAAGTGGGGTCTGACCAGGGTCCTATAAAGCTGCAACATTACCTCTCTGTTCCTAAACTCATTCCCATGATTGATGAAGGCCAATGCACCGTATACCTTCTTAAACACAGAGTCAACCTGCATAGCAGCTTTGAGTGTCCTATGGACTCGGACCTCAAGATCCCTCTGATCCTCCACACTACCAAGAGTCTTACCATTAATACTATATTCTGCCATCATATTTGACTTAGCAAAATGAAGTAATTCACACTTATCTGGATTGAACTCCATCTGCCACTTCTCAGCGCAGTTTTGCATCTTATTGATGTCCCACTGTAACCTCTGACAGCCCTCCACACTATCCACAACACCCCCAACCTTTGTGTCATCAGAAGATTTACTAACCCATCCCTCCACTGCCTTGTCCAGGTCATTTATAAAAATCACGATGAGTAGGGGTCCCAGAACAGATCCCTAAGACACACCACTGGTCACCAACCTCCATGCAGAATATGACCCATCTACAACCACTCTTTGCCTTTTGTGGGCAAGCCAGTTCTGGATCCACAAAGCAATGTCCCCTTGGATCTCACACCTCCTTACTTTCTCAATAAGCCTTGCATGGGGTACCTTATCAAATGCCTTGCTGAAATGCATATACACTACATCTACTGCTCTACATTCATCAATGTGTTAAGTCACATCCTCAAAAAATTCAATCAGGCTCGTAAGGCAGGACCTGCCTTCAACAAAGCCATGCTGACTATTCCTGATCATACTATGCCTCTCCAAATGTTCATAAATCCTGCCTCTCAGGATCTTCTCCATCACCTTGCCAACCACTGAAGTAAGACTCATTGGTCTATAATTTCCTGGGCTATCTCTACTCCGTTTCTTGAATAAGGGAAAAACATCCGCAACCCTCCAATCCTCCGGAACCTCTCCTGTCCCCATTGATGATGCAAAGGTCATCACCAGAGGCTCAGCAATCTCCTCCCTCGCCTCCCACAGTGGACTGGGGTACATCTCGTCCGGTCCCAAAGACTTGTCCAACTTGATGCTTTCCAAATGCTCCAGCACATCCTCTTTCTTAATGTCTATATACTCAAGCTTTTCAGTCCTCTGTAAGTCATTCCTACAATCGCCAAGATCCTTTTCCATAGTGAATACAGAAACAAAGTATTCATTAAGTACCTCTGCTATTTCCTCCAGTTCCATACACATTTTTCCATTGTCACACTTGATTGGTCCTATTCTCTCACGTCTTATCATCTTGCTCTTCACATACTTGTAGAATACCTTGGAGCTTTCCTTAATCCTGTCTGCGAAGGCCTTCTCATGCCCCCTTCTGGCTCTCCTAATTTCATTCTTAAATTCCTTCCTGCTGGCGTTATAATCTTCTGAATCTCTATTATTACTTTTTTTTTGAACCTTCTGTAAGCTTTTATTTCTTCTTAACTACATTAATGACAGCCTTTGTACACCACGGTCCCTGTACTCTACCATCCTTTCCCTGTCTCATTGGAACGTACCTATGCAGAACTCCACGCAAATATCCCCTGAACAATTGCCACATTTCTTCCGTACATTTCCCTGAGAACATCTGTTCCCAATTTATGCTTCCAAGTTCCTGCCTGATAGCCTCATATTTCCAACTACTCCAATTAAACACTTGTCTAACTTCTCATTTCCTATCCCTCTCCAGTGCTATGGTAAAGGAGATAGAATTATGATCACTATCTCCAAAATGCTCCTCCACTTAGAGATCAGACACCCAACCAGGTTCATTTCCCAATACCAGATCAAGTACAGCCTCTCGTCTTGCAGTCTTAGCTACATATGGTGTCAAGAAACCTTCCTGAATACACCTAACAAACTCCACCCATCTTAACCCTTTGCTCTAGGGAGATGCCAATCGATATCTGGGAAATTAAATTATCCCACCATGACAACCCTGTTATTATTACACCTTTCCAGAATCTGTCTCCCTATTTGCTTTGCAATGGCCCTGTTACTATTGGGTGGTCTATAAAAAACACCCAGTAGAGTTATTGACCCCTTCCTGTTCCTAACTTCCACCTCATGAACCTCATGGAGTATATATAACTTCACGAAGTATAAATGTACAGGGGAAATGATAATAGAAAAGCAAGCATGTTCACTCACCAAAGGGACCAGTTCAAACCCTGTTCTTTCCATGTATCTTATATTTACACTTTTCAAATAAATATCCCACCTCTTTTTATATTCTACCTCAATATCTACAGACGTTCCCTTAATTATCATTATTTATGCCACTCTATCAAAGTTCATCTGAAAGCAATGTTGCTTTGTCTTTACACACACATTCAAGAAACAGTTGTCGCTTTGGTCCGAAACCCTTCATCAGGACTGAGGAAAGAAGCTGAGGTCAGGAAAAGAAGGTGGAAGGTGGCGGGGGTGGGGGGGTGGTATAGCTAAGTGTATGGTGTATGGATAGGTGTGTGTGGGTATGAAAATTGGCATGGCAGGGAAATAGTTGACAATTAGAAATTTGTGGGCCTGTTTTGTTGTTGGGCAGATTGACCCTTGATACTAGATAAGGGGAGAACAACATGTGTCTCTGGTCTACCGGATAATATGCCTGAGAGCAAACTAAAGGTGCTGATTTGTGTAAAAGTAATTAATCACCTTATCTCTAAAGAATGTTTTTTTTTATATTGCTTGGTTGTAAGATTAATAGGATGCATTGTCCCTGAGGGGGCAAAGGCCAGTTGCTAAAGGTCACCCGACCTTGGTACTTGCAGGTATGGAGGATGTATGTTGACTTAATACGTGGCCAGGACTTGGACTGGGCCAAGTTAGGGTTGTGTAAGCGCCAGATTGGATGCCTAGTCCCTTCCAGCTGGACTGGGAGGTGGCGATAGTGCTATAAAGGAGGGAAAGTTCTTTCCTGGGCAGACCACTCGCCTGGGTCCCACCTTTGGGACGAGCAGCTGAACTGGAGCCAAGGACCTCCACCCTAGCCAGTCCACGGATGATCGCCTGCTCAGGGACCACACAGACGTTGCTAAGTATACTCAGCAGTGTAGACTACTAGGGGTTGCCTACATTAGCCCTACCTATTAGTGGTGTAGGTAGTGTACAATATAAAGCATTTCTCACAACTCTCTATTTTCTTCTCTGTATTATCAATAAAGTGTGTCTCGGAGGAACTACCGAGTCTGGGTCCATTTGTTCAAGCAAAACCAAATAGTTGCAGCAACCACCCGTCATGGTTATTCTTATTGGGTATCAGTTTTGTGGAACGGGGGGAGGAGGAAGAAGTACAAGGTTGTAGGTGATAGGTGAAATCGGGAGAGGGAGAGGGGTGAAGTAAATAGCTGTGAAAGAGATAAAGGCCATGGAAGAAAGGGAAGGGGCAGGAGCATCAGAGGGAGGTGATGAGCAGGTGATAAAGTGAGAGTGCGAAATGGGAAGGGGGAATGGTAAAGGTGGGGCAATTACTGGAAGTTTGAGAAATCGGACATGGTCAAAAAACCAGAGGGCGGCAGAGATCACGGAGGGCCCCCCTTCCCTTTACCATTCCCATACAGCCCCGGACAAGACACAAGATTTGTAGAATTCTCTGGTAGCAAACTCATAAACAATCTCTATGAAAATGTACAAGGTTAATGAACAAAGCCATCGCTTGCCAATGAGTGCAAACCAGGCTATTGAAATATATTGAAACACCAAAGAAGTAGATGTCTTTGCTTCAGATATAAAAGGATTGATCACTGTTATATTTCATTTAGTAATTTTCTGTTCCTGTGTGTAGATGTTCCTAATGGCTATATTAACCAAAATTGTTTAACATCTCTATCAGAGAATTGAAGCCAGTGTGAATGGAAAACACTATAATTATCTGATTTGACCTTGTGGGAAATGATTTACAGCTGCTGTGTGAAGTAATTTAACAAGTAGATTGTATTAAAATATGGTTTCCAAGGTGTCAGCAGTAATAACTCATTCAAGAGGAAGCAAAGTTTAGATTTATTCTCAGATAATGAATGTAATTTATGAGAGTCAATAATATTGAAAGGGAATAATGCTTGAAATCATTCACCTATTATTTGTACCAATGAATTGGAGATGCATTGTAACAACAAATTCATTAGATAAAATCACTCCAGAGGATCAACAACTCAATCTAAGAAAATGTTTCCTATTGTTTGGAGGTTTGTTGGATAAGTAAAGTATTTGTTTTTTCTCTATTCCAGGAAACAAGCCAATGAGTCAAAAACGTAAGTTTTGAAAAATAGGCTAATATCTGAGATTTACAGTAATGCCCAGTAGATTCTGCAAAATAGTTATTTTTACTCCATTGTAATATATTGAACTACATTCAACATTGAAGTCTTAGTTTTCTAATATTCATTGCATAAACAAGATGATCTACCAGCTCTTTAGTTTATGAAGCTGTATCCTTAATTTTTAAAACTGTGCTGAAGGAAATGCTGAGAACTAAAATAGCTCACATCTTATGATGTTACAGCTCATTTTTCAAATGGAATGTTTTTATGGCTATTAAACAGTATAAATCAGCAGCTATTCTATAGTACTTGTAAACATAACTATTTATTTGTGCAGGTCTGGACCTTTCATCAATTCTTTTCCAACATGACCTCTTGGTCTCAGAAGTTTTCAAGATGGTGAATTCAGTCTTAACAATAATAACAATGTTTAAATCTACTGCAATACTTCCTTAGACCATATCCACAATAGCCATATCCCTCCATCTTCCTCATATTCATGTGCTTATCTAAACATCTCATAACAGTCTCTAATGTATTTGCCTCTATCACAATAGCAGACAGTGCATTCCAGGCATCCAACATTCTCTAAGCAAAAAACCTCACGTCCCCTTTGAACCTACCCCCCCGCCTCACTTTTAATGCATGCCCTATTGTATTAGACATTTCTACTCGGAAAAAGATATCTCCTGTCTCCTCCATGCATGCCTCTCATAACCTTATAAACCTCTATCAGATCTCCCCTCAGCCTCTGCTGCTCCAGAGAACACAACCCAAGTATATCCAGCTTCTCGTGATAGCACATGCCCTTTCACCCAGGCAGCATCTTGGTAAACCCCTTCTACATTCTCTCCAAAGCCTCAACTTCCTTCCTATAATGGGGTGACCAGAACTGTATGCAAAACTCCAGATGTGGCCTAACCAGAGTTTTATAAAGTTGCAACATAATGTCTTGACTTTTGAACTCAGTGCCTCAACTAATAAAAGCAAGTGTTACATAAATTTTCTTAACCATCCTAATGACCTATATAACCACTTTCAAGCAGCTATGAACTTGGACTTCAACATCTCTCTGCTCAGCAACACTTGCCCTTAAAAGTGTACTGTCTCCTTGCATTTGCCCTACCAAGATGCTGGGTTAAACTCATCTGCCATTTCTCTGCCCATATCTGCAATTGATCTATATTGCACTATATTCTTTGCCACTCTTCTACACTATCCACAATTCCACCAATCTTGGTATCATCTGAAAACTTACTGACCCACGCATGTACATTTTCATCCAGGTCATTTATACACATCACCAACAACAGAGGTCCCAGCACAGATCACTGCAGAACATCACTAATTACAGGTCTTTAGTTCAAATAAGTTCCTTTGACCACAGCATTTTCTCTTCTACATGAGCAAGCCAGTTCTGAACCCAAACAGCCAATTCGCCAAAGACCCCCATGCATCCTAAGAATCATATACAATTCCCTTCCTTATGCCTTGTTCAATAAAGGGAAATATCCTATACCCTTTTTTATCTACAGTATCTCCCTGTCCACCTTCTGGGATGTGTGGCACTTGGCATGGCCCTGTTATCTTCCCATTTATGGGAATAACTTTCTGTTCAAGATGTCATTCAGCAAAAGGTTGCAGTATCTCCAACATCATCTCTGAATGCATCCCATTGTTTTCTCACAGTGTGATGCAGAATGGATGTTGAAAGTAATTATAGATGTTAAGTTTTACATAGCATAATAATTGTTGCTCACGCAAGTAAATATGGCACATATCTCTTGTTTAATTATTATTTGGTCAAGAAAAATAAACTCCATTGTTATAAATAAGAGACATTTGATAATGATAAACATTATAGAATCTATAATATAAATTGATGAACTTACCGTATTTATAACTTATTTCACAGGACTTCAGTTAGAGCGATTTGTTGGACTCATGGGAAAACGCTCATCAGCTGTTGGTAGGTAGTGCATGAAAAATAAACTAGTTAAGGCATTAAATACTTTTAATATTTGGATCAAATGATCGGATTACTTTAACTACTTTTCACTGTACTTTTCCTTCTACAGGTTCCCCTTCTGAGTATAAAGTGGTACAAGATTTTGTCCAAGGGCATTAATAAATCATGAAGATCGAAATAAATTGGTCAGCAATTATTTTAATTTGCTAGCAGGTGTCAATAATATTGTATCCTTCACTAATGTGAATTGATTATTAAAGGAAATAGTTGTTATGTCTTCCCCCAACTGAAGTTGTTTTATTGCCATATATAGTAATATATCAGGCGAACATTGCAATGTTGTCCAGATAAAAGCATAATAAGAAAGTTTTGATAGCACTCAGCTGTATTAATGTTAAATGGGGAAATGAATAGCCCCTATATTAATGTACTATAATTTTGTACTGTCTGTGATAAAGTAATCATTATTCATAAAATGATGCCTGTCCATAAGATGCTAAGTTAATACCCATTTCATTTTTAACATTAAATGATCGGTATAAAACAAAGTGTTTTTTGCTTCAATACATATAATTAAAATTTGTATTTAATGTGACTTTATTTCACAAATAATAAATATATTTAATGCAACAAGACATTGGTATAGTTGTAGCACATATCTGAGTAAGCTTGCCAGAATTGTGTAACTAAATAAAAAGAAAAGGCATTTCTCTTCATTCTGGTAGCTGAGTCTGGCATTAATGCAGTGTCAGTCACATCCTCTGGCTGTCCCGAGGGAACCAAATATATGATGTATAAGTTGGTATTAACTTATAAGGTGGTAGTGATATCTTCAGGCATTAATCTATTCCTCCATTATTTCTTCTGATGACTTACATTTATTTTCGAGATCAATACGAGTCTAGGCTTGATGATCAACAAGAAAGAGGCACAGAAGTAGACAGTAGTAATAAGTTTTACTTTTTTCTTGTCATGTAATACAGTTAATTACATCCACATTGAAACATTAAGACATGCTTTATGAACATTAGAGTAGATATAGAGTTATGAGAGGGGATATGAAGAGGACTGATCATAGGCTGAGTTGAAGAGATCAATTTTAAAGAGAGCTTTGATAACAACAATGAAGATGCAGACAGAAATACCTAAAGGCTTTTCCAAGAGTACTGGATGGACATAATAATCAGAACAATGGAGTATTTAAGTGAGAAGTTAGATGTAGAATAACTTGCAGGTACAGTATAGGGAACAGGAAGATGTAAAGGTGCTATCATGCATTCTCAAAACAAGTATTACATAGGTTATGCAAGAAAATGGACTGAATAAAAGAATATGAATTTTTGTGCAATTGATAATTTAATAAAATGGAAACATGCTGACAAAGGCAATACTTTGTCTGATTCAGGATCAGGATAAAAATATCATGGAGAAAATGGAATAGCAAATAATATAATCTATTTACAAACCTTGTCGTTCATAACCACCGAAGTAACTTAATGATTACAAATTTAAAAACCTGTAAAATCCATCTGTGTATTTTTCTGCTGAGGAAAATATAAACTAATTTCCATTAGAACATAGAAGGTGTTGAGTGTCCCAAAGATTTTATTGATAGGTAGATATTGTTGGGTCATGGGAAATTGATGAGGGAAGTTCTAAAAATATTTTGACAACTTACAGTCATAGAGACATGAAGAATATGGAAACATATCTATAAACCTGAAGTCTTTATGAATTTGTAGCATTTGTAAAATGTAATTCGAAAAGAGTAGTTAATAAGTATGAATTTCCAAACCTGCTAATGCCTGTTTTGTACTGTTCTTACAACACACAGCAGCCACCCATGTATGTTGCTGCTGAGGGCAAGGTAAACTGTTCTGCTTAAGAATTTAAAAGATGGTGTGTGTGTGTGTGTGTGTGTTGTTCAGGCAAAATTTTTCACAAATTTAAACAATCCCTGAAATTCTGAAGTGCAAGTTGAAATTGGCGTTGCCTTGTACTTGTTAATTCATTGGCATAAATTCCTTTAAGAGCCCTCTTACTATGAGCGTGGAATCAGTAAAGGTAGAAGAAGATAATGAGAAAAAACAACACAGAGATCACCCGGGAGTCAGCAAAGTCCTGGTAATTTTGATGAATAACTGAAGACTTTCCTCTGGGAGTATCCGTACTGGTGCGCCTACTCTGTATAAATACCACACTGGCAGAATGCCCAGGAGTAACCTCTCCATTTAAAAGCTAGCCAGCAACATTATGGACAAACATGGGAAATCCTCAGGAGCTCATTGTTCTCTTTTCTCCTGGGCTGGAGAAAGGAAAAAATTCTAGCTTTATTAGTGCAGTACAATATATTGTATTATGAGTGCTCAGAGCTCCACCTACTGTTTAGTACCTCCAGTAGAATGATCAAGATAAATGTAGAAACCATATCAAACAATCTGAACTTCTCTGAGCAGTGATTCATGAACTTTAAGCATTGGACGTAATAACAGCATAGAAAACACTGTCAAAAAGATTGGGATGAAAGAATGTTGTATCTACATAGTGAGCAAGAAGCATTAGCATTTTCACACTCTGCATGATAGATTACACCTATATAAATGTGAATTTTCATGAATATGAAGTGATTTGGTGAGGAAATGAGCAACCTTTTGGTGTTGTTTGCTGTTGCGGGAACATTTCACTTGTTATAAGAATTGTCTACAGTGTTGCTATGATTAACACACAGAGGAAATCTTTCCCTTGAGTGTTTTATCCGCAGGGGACTTTGTGTATCTGTAATTGAAAATGTTTTGGAAAGTTTGCTGGTTTATCTTTTTCCACAGAAGTGGAGAGGAACAGCTGAGAAAGCACCAAGAATTTGATTCCCCTGTGGCCCCATAGGTATGAACCACAGCAAAGTAAACAAACGTTAGTTCATGAATACGATAGTCACGCAGTCTCGATCACAATTTCTTGTGCCCAAATATGAGTTTGCAGTTTGAGGCAGATGTATTTCCCAGCACTTACCAAAGCCATTGATAGTCTCAAACGAGGAGGAAGAGGAAAAGATATCTGTATTTGAGAGTTTCTCCCACCAGAGTATTCTGGGAATTGAGTACTTATTTTTGAAGTGCTCCCACTTGGGAAAGTATCCATGTGACATTGCTTGAATACAGGCAGTGTGGTACTTGGCTCTGAAGATAAAATGGCTTTGTCATTCTCCGGGGGAGTACAGACTACATTAATGTATCCAGTCATCAACCATGCTATACAGGCAAAAGTCAGAAGTCAAATTTATGGTCATAAGCACAAGTACCTGGATGCATAGGCGCAATTAAAATTTACTTGCATGAGAGACACATTCACAAGAAAAATATAAATTAAAAATAAATTATACAAAAGAAAATGCAATTTGAACAAGAAAGAAATCCATGTCGTGCAAAGTTAGTGTTGCTATACTGAGGTAGTAACCATGATTGTAATATGTGATATAATTGTTGACTTTCTCCCTTTCACATGCTTTTGTCACACCTACTGCTCATCCTGAGAAAGCACAGCCAGCTGAGGCACTCTCACTCCAGTTGGAGATACAGTATGCCTTAGCAGACTGAGGCATCTACGGGAGCATGACTTGCTAGGATACTGTGTAACTCTCAAAGTCATTTAAATGGTAGCATCCAGAATAATCTTGGCAGCAGTCCTGAGGACAACTAATTAGAAGCAACGGCATCTTTTAAAATAATCCTTGCATTGGTGCTGGCCATTGATTCTGTGGTATTTAATCATAAACACAAGAAGGTCTGCAGATGCTGAAAATCCAAAGAAACACACACAGGATGCTGGAAGAACTCAGCAGGTCAGGCAGCACCTATGAAAATGAATAGATAGTCAATGTTTTGGCCTGAGGCTCTATATCAGTCAGATCCATGGAGACAGTGTAATAACGCCTGCAGACTGTTGATCCTGCACATGACAGTTACGTAATACTTATTCCTGCAAGAAAGAAGAAGGAATGTGTTGCATTGTGTTTATGTAAATTTGCTGCCATGATTCAATAGTTGAGAATATGTTTACTTTGAGAGATGTGGGTTTGAGTGTGTTGGCCAGAAAGAATGACAGTCTCCAAATGGGTGAATTTGAATGAATCTAGGACAGTGGAAGTAGGCAAAATAGTTGTCATTCTTTTGTGAAGCTGCTCTGTAACCTCCATCTTGCAAACTGCTTGAGAACTAATGCATGCCCTGAGATAATTTAATCAGAGCTAATGAAAGTGGACACAAGGAGTTTCAGCTAATGACCTGCTAAACCTAAGACTGCTCTCAGATGGGTAGCTATTTATTATGTAAAGTAAAACACACGAAATGCTGGAGGAACTCAGTAGGCCAAGCAGCATCTATGAAAAAGGATAAGTAGTTGACATTTCAAGTTGAGACCCTTCATAGGTCACGGAGAGTCGATGTTCAAGGAGAGTTAGGAAAATTTAGTATGTGTGCACACAGGTATTTGGGTTGTGTAAAGGTATATAATCTCCTGCTGAGACAATAAATGTACTTGTCTGTGATTACAGATCTTCTCTGTGCCTCTCTGATCATTATTATTAAGGGGTAGACCCCTGTAACAAGAGACATGAGGAATGAGTAGTGTAAGTGTGTATGGGGGCATGGAGTAATGATTGGTGAATGGAGCAGCTTCTGAGTGTGGTAGTGCAGCTGTGGGAAAATGGCTATTTGCTATGTAACTGATGCATTGACCTTTTCTGCTACACATCCAATCTCTTGGTACCTCTTTTCTGGTGTTGGCCCCATTGCCATTCTATAATTTGATCCTGGGTATGAAGGTCCTCTCTTTTCTTCTGCTAATGTATTGAGTGGGGAGTTTGAAAGTTGGTTGCCCACTCTCATTATAGTTTGGAAACAATAAATTTAAATTGCTACTTTAAATAATCTACCCAGACTCTTCTAGGATCAGATAATAGTTGTTATTGTCAAGCGACTAGTCACATGATTGGGTCACACCTGACCTGCTCCAACACATTTCTCACATGGTACAGATGTGACAACAGACCAAATTATCAGAAGATTGATGCCGATAAGAGGACAATGGGGGAACATTCAGAAATGTTAATATGGACGAGAGAGATTAATGAAATGGAGACACAGTTCCGAGTATTGTCAAGACCGGTTGCTTTGAACCTGAACTGTTTGAAGTTTGATGGACAGGTGATGCCCCAGCAGGGGGATAAAAGGGACAGGTTCGCTAAGGCAAGGGACACACCACGACACCACGAGGTAACGAGACCCTGGAAGCGGTGTGCCCCCACAAGTTGGTGGGAGTTTTTGGAGGTCTGAAAGATACGGTCGGCGGGAACCTGGTGTGAGTATCTGCCCTTGCCTGGGTGCCGGGTTCACCGCAGAAGAACGATCGTATCTGTAATGGAGGGGTCCCAGTCGGTGACCTCAGAAGACATTACAAAGGGCTCCCCCGAAAGCTAACTGCAAGGAATATCGAAGGTCTGTTTGGAATCTGATTTGCATATTCATTTGCTCTCTCTCTCTCTCTCTCCCCAACGGCACAACAGCGATTACTGTGAACTGAACTAAATTGAACTGAACTCGGTGTCACTTGAGACTGATCATTTTACCCCTAGACTGCGATAGAGCTTGATTGATCCTATTATCCTAGTTCTGTGTACATGTGTGTTTTATCATTGCTAACCTGTTGCATTTATATCCTTACGTTTAGAGTACTGTGTTACTTATTTCTTTAATAAAACTTTCTTAGTTCCAGTAATCCAGACTCCAACTAAGTGATCCATTTCTGCTGGTTTGGCATCCCAGTTACGGGGTACGTAACACAGAACATTGCATCATTAGGTGATCCATCTGCACAGCTTGAATTGAGAATGACTCTGTGGACTGGCAGGTAGAGTTGGTGTTGTTGAAATTATTAGAAAGGTCTGAGTTTAGGAAATAGACAGTACAATACCCAGAACATGGTTGTGCTAACTTTTGACAGGCTAGTGATCCTTTGAGAAGAAATTGTGAACTTGAGTATATTCAATTTGCCTCATCAAAACTCATATGTGCTACCAGCGTTGCTGTCAGAAATCAGGAATGTTAGTATAATGCATTGTCTAAATCATGGGAAATATTTCCACCACATTTCAAACAGAATTTTTTTAAAAAAGCTTTTTATGAGTTGCCTCCAAATCTCAAATAATTTTACCTCTACCACTTAAAAGCAAGCAGTCTCTCATTTCATTAACATCTGCACTTTCCTCATCTGCCTGGACCTCATGGAACACCAGTAGAAGCTTCTTTCCCTGCCAACCTTGCTCACAAGTCTGGCATCGTCCAGAAATGCAAATAAAACAAAATGCTAATGTTGTCTTCTGAGACACCATGCCACTGGCAAACTATTTGCATTTCCCTTCTTTTCTTTGCAATTATTTTCATTGTTATCTGTGCTGTATGAGTCTTCATTTTGTTATCATTTGCATATGTTGCAGTAATTTGAATTTACCTAGCGAATATTGACTGGTATTGTCACTATCATCATTCCTCTCTCCACCCTACTTCTGTTGCATTTTCCGTTTCATCCTCTTATGAGCATAGCCCACCCCAAGACCCTGCAAAGGCAAACTGTGAAACAGTTTCTGCCATAAGCTTTTAAGAAGGTACAGCCACACAGATGTAATGATGGATGTCTATTATTGACCCAACCCGAGGTGGAGAGGACAAGGTAGTCATAAACAACACACACAAAGTGCTGGAGGAACTCAGCATGCCAGGCAGCATCCATGGAAAAGAGCAAACGTTCAATATTTCAGGCCGAGACCCTTCATTGGGACTGGAAAGGAAAGGGAGAAATCAGAATAAGGAGGTGGGGGAGGGGAGAAAGAGGTACGAGGTGGTAGGTGTTAGGTAAAAGTGGGAGAGGGCACGAGGGTGAAGTTAAGAACTGGGAAATTGATTGGTGAGAGATAAAGGGCTGGAGAGGGGGATTCTGTTGGAGAGGACAGAAGACAATGGGAGAAAGGGAAGGATGAGGATCACCAGAGGGAAGTGATGGACAAGTAAGAACAGAAGGTGTGAGAGCGAAACAAAAATGGGGATTAGTAAAGGGGAGTTGGGGTGGGGGGAGAGCAACTACCAGAAGTTTGAGAAACTGATGTTCATGCCATCAGGTTGGAGGCGACCCAGATGGAATATAAAGTGTTGCTCCTCCAATCTGTGTGTGGTGTCATCCTGGCAGTAGAGGAGGCCATGGACTGGCATGTCAGAATGGGAATGGGAAGTAGAATTGAAATGAATAACCACTGGGATATCCTGCTTTTAATGGTGGACAGAGCAAAGGTGCTCAACAAAGAGGTCTCCTAATCACTGATATACAGGAGGCCACACCAGGAGCATCGAACACAGTACATGACCACAACAGACTCACAGGTGAAGTGTTGCCTCACCTGGAAGGACTGTTCAGGGCCCTGAATGGTAGTGAGGGAGGACGTTTAGGGGCAGATCTGGTACTTGCTCTGTTTGCAAGGGTAAGTGCCAGGAGGGAGACTAGTGGGGAGGGATGAATGGAGAAGGGGGTCACATAGGAGCAATCCTGGTGGAAAGTGGAAAGTGGTGGGGGGGGTGAGGAAGATATGCCTGGTTGTGGGATGCCATTGCAGATAGTGGAGGTTATGGAGAATTATGTGCTGGATGTAGTGGTTTGTGCAGTGGTAGGTGAGGACAAGCGGAACCCTATCCCTAGTGTGGCAACGAGAGAATGGGGTGAGGGCAGGTGTGTGCAGAATGGAAGAGATGCGGATGAGGGCAGTGTTGATGGTGGAGGAAGGGAAGCCCCCTTTTTTGAAGAAGGAGGCCATCTCAGTGTTCTGGAATGAAAAGCCCCATCCTGAGAGCTGATGCGGGGGAGACAGAGGAACTGAGAAAAGGGAATGGCATTTTTAAAAGTGACAGAGTGGGAAAAGGTACAGTCTAGATAGCTGTGGGAGTCAGAGGGTTCATAAAAGATATCTGTAGATAGGCTGGCTCCTGAGAGATTGAGAAAGGGGAGAGAGATGTTAGATATGGACCAAGTAAATTTGAGGACAGGGTGGAATTTGGATGCAAGGTTGATGAAATCAATGAGCTCAGCGTAGGTGCACAAATCCTCACCAATACAGTCATTGATGCAACATGGGAAGATTTGGGGATCCATGCTGCTGTAGGCTTGGAACATGGACTGTTCCACATAGTCAGTAAAAAGGCAGGCATAGCTGGGACACATGTGAATACCCATGACTTCATCTTGGGTTTGAAGGAAGTGGGAGGAGCCAAAGGAGAAATCGTTGAGGCTGAAGGCCAATTCTGCCAGATGGAGGAGAGTGGTGGTGGAGGGGCACTTGTTGGGTCTGTTGTCCAGAAAGAAACAGAGAGTTTTACGTTTCTCCTGATGGCGAATAGAAGTGTAAGGGGACTGGACGTCCACCGTGAAAAAGAGGTGATCAGGGCCAAGGAACTTGAAAAGATCAAGAGTATCTGAAGTGTCACGGATATAGGTAGGAATGGACTGAACCAAGGTGGATAAAACAGAGTTGAGGTATGCAGATTTACGTTCTGTGGGGCAGGACATGCAAAATCAGTGGGTCTACATGGGCAGTCAGGTTTGTGGATTTTGGGTAGGAGGTAGAAATGGAAGGTGTAGGCTGTGGGGACTGAGGTTCAAGGCATTGGAGGCAATGGTGTTGGTGGTGGTGCAGGAGACAATGGTGTGGTGCTCCTTCAAGGGGTTGTGTTCAAGGGATAATTAAGAGGATGTGTTTGAGAGCTGCTGTCTGGCCTTAGCAAGTTAGAGGTTGGTATGTCAGACTACTACAGCACCCTCCTTATCTGTGGGTTTAATAGTGAGGTTAGGATTGGTGCAGAGGGAGTGCAGAGCAGAAGAGTTTGGAAGGAGTGAGGTTGGAATTGGAGAGAGGAATGTTAATGTCCAGTCAGCTGATGTCTTGTCGGCAGCTGGTGATAAGAAGATCCAGAGCAGGCAGAAGGCCAGAGCAGGGTGTCCAAGAAGAGGAGGAAGTCTGAAGATGGGACAAGGGGTCATCAGTGCAGGGTGGAGAGTCCTTGCCAAAGAAATAGGCTCGGAGATGGAGGCAGTGGAAGAAGAGCTCAGCGATATGGTGGGCAGGGAACCCACTGAGGTGTGGGTGCAGGGGGACAAAGGTGAGGCCCTTACTGAGGACAGAACATTCTACCTCAGAAAAGGGAAGTTTGGACAGAATGGTGAAACCTGGTATGGATGAAAGTTGGGATTAATGGGAAGAAGAGGGTTGGTAGTGTCTGAAGCGGGGGAGGTTGGGGTTTTCAGGAAGGTCGGGGTGAGAGGAAGATGGAGGCTCCGAGGACACAAGAGCTGATGGTGGGGCCTGAGAGACTCGTGACTGCAGAGGATTGGTGAGAGAATGGGGGACTGGGGGTTCCAGTGGCAGTGTGTAAAGTTTCGGCCTGGTGGTGCTGTTGGTCAAGGTCCAGGCTGGAGCCTGAGCACACGGTTGCACAATCAGCAGTTTGAAAGTGTCTGGGGTCACTGGGACCAGCATTGACGATGGTGGAACCCGGGTTTGGAATCCGCTCAGGGTCGTTGGAGCTGGTGTTGCCGGTGGTCATTTCACTGGTACAGAGGTGTCCAGAGGATGGATTCAGCGAGATTCATAAGTGGGGGTATCCAATGGTATTGAGGTCAGCAGGGATCGTGGTCTGGGGGTGTCAAGGGCTGCCAGAGCTGCGGTCTAGAGACGGGAGATCTTCTGATCCTTGCTGGACGTGAGGAAGGCGAAGAAACCAGCGATTGAAAGGGTGTAACGGGCGGAGGGTAAAGTATTGGAGAGGTTCATGGCAGAGGGAGGAGAGAGAACCCTGGAGCTGTGGCAAGGACTGGGACAAGGCCACCAGGTATCTCCACATAGCGGAAAGGGTGGCGCGTAGGATGTGGAGGGAGAAGTAGTTAATTGAATGTGAGTGCCTGGGGCTCTCAGTGCGTCTGAACCGAGAAACACAAGATGGCGGCGAAGGCGAACTCCCAGGAAGGATACATGGCTGTGGTAGTGGGTCAGGGTGAGTACATGGTTGAAGAGTCAGAGGGCAGCAGAGATCTCAGAGGGGGAGCAGAGAGAGAGGGGTTTACTGAACTCCTGTCGAAAGGAAGATTTGAATTTCTTCAGGGCATGCATCCCTTGAAGAGAATTTGTAGAGGAGCGTAAATCATAGACAGAAGAAATTCTGCAGATGCTCGAAATTCAACACACCACGTACAGGATGCTGAAGGAACTCAGCAGGTCAGGCAGCATCTATAGAAAAGAGTGAACAGTCAACGTTGCAGTCCCAGATCCTTCAACAGGACTGATGGAAATTTAAAATTGTCATCAAATGAGTAATGGAAATTTAGTTTTAGCATGGATCTGGGCCCAAACCACCAGCATGCTGTTTCTGACGTTATTTGTCAAAGGAATTGTCAAGCTATATGTGGCACATCTTCAGTGCAGCAGAACGGGATGAAACAAAATCTCTGGACAGGAGTGTTTCAGGAGAGTGAATTGAACTTATTCATTATAGTCTGGAAATAATAAATTTGAAATTGTCATTTTAAATAGAGTCACAGAGTCATAGAAAAGTACAGCACAGAAACAGGCCCTTTGGCCCATCTAGTCCACGCCGACCCACTTAAACTGCTTATTCTCATCGACCTACACCCAGACCATAGCCGTCCAACCCCTACCATCCATGTATCTGTCAAAAACATTGAAATCGTGCCTGCATGCACCATTTGTGCTGGCAGCACAATCCTCCCTCTCATGGCCATCTGAGTGAAGAAGTTCCCCCTCATGTTCCCCTTAAAATTTTCACCTTTCAACCTTAAGCCATGACCTCTAGTAGTAGTCCCACCCAATCTCAGTGGAAAAAGCCTGCTTGCATTTACCCTATCTATACCCCTCATAATTTTGTATACTTCTATCAAATCTCTCAATCCTCTGCATTCCAAGGGATAAAGTCCTAACCTACTCAATCTTTCCATACAACTCAGGTTCTCCAGACCAGACAAGACCTTGTAGATTTTCTCTGTACTCTTTCAACCTTATTTACATCCTTCCTGTGGGAAGGTGACCAAACACAGACAAGTAGATTTTTGTTATTTTGAATGTGGCTGGTCACACGATCAGGCATCACCGCAGCTGCTCCATTTTCCAGCCGTTTTCTGACATGCTACAGAATATCACATCACCGAAGGATCCACCTGCACTGTCTGAATTGAGGTTGACCCTGCAGACTGGCAGTCAGAGCTAGTCACTTCCAACTATCAGAAAGACCTGCCTTTAAAAATGGGTGGCTCGTCACCTAAATTTTGTTAAAGCCTTGCACAGTGGTTAACATAATTATTATCATTCTGCCCCCTAACCCAATTAATACTGTGCCATTACTTTTCTCCTAAAGTTTATTTTGGTGGTCAAACTCACACATGCTTTATGCATGTTGCACACAGCTGACAACGGAGAAACCAGATTTGTAAATCCTGTCCTTGGGTTAATGGTGTCTGTGAAGGAAAATGCAGTTTCCCTTGCAGTTTATCCTTCTTTCAGTTTGTTGCTTTAAAATTCCTTTGTAAGATATTGTGGGTAGTTCTTTGATCAATGTCCGTCTGTAGAGAGTTGTAAACATAATCAGCTCTATCATGGGCACCAGTCTCCACAGTATCCAGGACACATTCAAGAAGCTAAAAACACAAACAACAGGAAACCTGCAGATGCTGGAAATTCAAGCAACACACATCAAAGTTGCTGGCGAACGCAGCAGGCCAGGCAGCATCTCCAGGAAGAGGTACAGTCGACGTTTCAGGCCGAGACCCTTCGTCAGGACTAACTGAAGGAAGAGTGAGTAAGAGATTTGAAAGTGGGAGGGGGAGGGGGAGATCCAAAATGATAGGAGAAGACAGGAGGGGGAGGGATAGAGCCAAGAGCTGGACAGGTGATTGGCAGAAGGGATACGAGAGGATCATGGGACAGGAGGTCCGGGAAGAAAGACAAGGGGGGGCGGGGGAACCCAGAGGATGGGCAAGGGGTATATTCAGAGGGACAGAGGGAAAAAAAGGAGAATGAGAGAAAGAATGTGTGTATAAAAATAAATAACAAATGGGGTATGAGGGGGAGGTGGGGCATTAGCGGAAGTTAGAGAAGTCGATGTTCATGCCATCAGGTTGGAGGCTACCCAGACGGAATATAAGGTGTTGTTCCTCCAACCTGAGTGTGGCTTCATCTTTAAAGTAGAGGAGGCCATGGATAGACATGTCAGAATGGGAATGAGATGTGGAATTAAAATGTGTGGCCACTGGGAGATCCGGCTTTCTCTGGCGGACAGAGCGTAGGTGTTCAGCAAAGAGGTCTCCCAGTCTGCGTCGGGTCTCGCCAATATATAAAAGGCCACATCGGGAGCACCGGACGCAGTATATCACCCCAGCCGACTCACAGGTGAAGTGTCGCCTCACCTGGAAGGACTGTTTGGGGCCCTGAATGGTGGTAAGGGAGGAAGTGTAAGGGCATGTGTAGCAGTTGTTCCGCTTACACGGATAAGTGGCAAGAGGGAGATCAGTGGGGAGGGATGGGGGGGGACGAATGGACAAGGGAGTCGCGTAGGGAGCGATCCCTGCGGAAAGCAGAAGGGGGGGGAGGGAAAGATGTGCTTAGTGGTGGGATCCCGTTGGAGGTGGCGGAAGTTACGGAGAATAATATGTTGGACCCGGAGGCTGGTGGGGTGGTAGGTGAGGACCAGGGGAACCCTGTTCCTAGTGGGGTGGCGGGATGATGGAGTGAGAGCAGATGTACGTGAAATGGGGGAGATGCATTTAAGAGCAGAGTTGATAGTGGAGGAAGGGAAGCCCCTTTCTTTAAAAAAGGAGGACATCTCCCTCGTCCTAGAATGAAAAGCCTCATCCTGAGAGCTGATGCGGCGGAGACGGAGGAATTGCGAGAAGGGGATGGCGTTTTTGCAAGAGACAGGGTGAGAAGAGGAATAGTCCAGATAGCTGTGAGAGTCAGTAGGCTTATAGTAGACGTCAGTGGATAAGCTGTCTTCAGAGACAGAGACAGAAAGATCGAGAAAGGGGAGGGAGGTGTTGGAAATGGACCAGGTAAACTTGAGGGCAGAGTGAAAGTCGGAGGCAAAGTTATTAAAGTCAACGAGCTCTGCATGCGTGCAGGAAGCAGCGCCAATGCAGTCGTCGATGTAGCGAAGGAAAAGTGGGGGACAGATACCAGAATAGGCACGGAACATAGATTGTTCCACAAAGCCAACAAAAAGGCAGGCATAGCTAGGACCCATACGGGTGCCCATAGCTACACCTTTAGTTTGGAGAAAGTGGGAGGAGCCAAAGGAGAAATTATTAAGAGTAAGGACTAATTCCGCTAGACGGAGCAGAGTGGTGGTATAGGGGAACTGATTAGGTTTGGAATCCAAAAAGAAGCGTAGAGCTTTGAGACCTTCCTGATGGGGGATGGAAGTATATAGGGACTGGACATCCATGGTGAAAATAAAGCGGTGGGGGCCAGGGAACTTAAAATTATCGAAAAGTTTAAGAGCGTGAGAAGTGTCACGAACATAGGTAGGAATGGATTGAACAAGGGGGGGATAAAACCGTGTCGAGGTATGCAAGAATTCAAGAAGTGATGCCTCGGGGCCCCCATCACACAAGTCATGCCTGTTCTCATTGACACCATCAAGAAGGAGCTACAGAAGTGTGAAGGCACAAACTCAACGATTCACAAACAGTTTCTTCCCCTCTGCCATCCGTTTTCTGAATGGACATTGAATCCATAAACACTATCTCACGACTTTTTTATTTCTATTTTTGCACCTGTTCAGGTCTAAAGATTGGTTGCTGAAGTTGGCATTTGCTATAAAACCTAATTCCAGCATATGCCTAACAATCAATATATTAAGATACCAACTAGAGGGAGTGTGATCCTGGATCTCTTAGTAGGGAAAGAGACAGGGCAGACAACAGAAGAGTGTGAAGGGGAAAAGTTTGGACCTAATGATTATAATTTCAATAGTTTAAACATAATATTGGAGAAGGAGAGTTCTGGTCCTCGGGATGAGTTTCAAAATCGGAGAAAGGCCAATTTTGATGGCATCAGAAAGGGGCTATCATGTGTGGAGAGTCTAGATGAAGGGCCTCGACCCGAAACATTGACTGTTTATTCTTCTCCACCAATGCTACCCGACCTGCTGAGTTCCTCCGGCATCTTGTGTTTGGTGCTGTGGATCGGGACAAGTAGTTTTCTGGCAAAGAGATGCTTGGTAAGTGGAAGGTCTTCAAAAGTGAAATATTGAGAGTACAGAGTTTGTATGCTCCTGTCAGAATAAAAGGTAAAGTTTACAGGTCTTGGAATGGTTTTAGAGCGGCAATGAGGCTCTGTTTAAGAAGAAGAAGGAGGTGCAGAGTAAGTAAAGGTGTTTGAGGTGTATAAGAAATGCAAGAGATCACTTAATCAGAAGGGTTAAAAGAAAGCATGACTTGCTCTGTCAGACCAGGTGAAGGAGAATCCCAGAGGCTTCTACAGATATATTAAGTGAAAGAATAGCAAGGGACAAAATTGGTCTACTTGAAGATCAGCGTGGTCATCTATACATGGAGCCAAAAGAGAGGAGGAGACCTTAAATTGATGTTTTAATCTGTAATTATACAGGAGATGGACACAGAGTGTATAGGATTGAGGCAAAACAGTTGTGAGTTCATGAACTATATCCGGTTTATAGAAGAGGAGGTGCTTGTGTGGAAGTTGCAGTAAAGCAAGGATAGCCTGGGGCAGTTGTATTCAAGTGAGACCTTTGAAGTGAGAATGCTGGAGATACCTCTGCTTACTACAGATGACATAGGCTGGGGTGACTGAGGCCGTGTGTACCCTAACCCAGATGAATGAGGCCTCTGTGTGAAATGTTTCCAGAAAGGTCTTCCTAAAACATAGTGCCCCTTTACCAAAAGACCATGAAACAGAGGACCAGAATTCAGCCACTCAGCCCATCAAGTCTGCTTCACCATTCCATCATGGCTGATATATTGTCAGTGTCAACCCTATTCTCCTGCCTTCTCCCCATAACCTTTGACACCCTGACACTTTTACACCTTTGAAACCTACACTTTAGATATGTTCGATGACTTGGCCTGCACAGCCATTTGTGGCAATGAAGTCCTCAGATTCACTGCCTCTGTTAAAGAAATTCCTTTTCATCTGCTTTAAATGGATATCCCGCTATTCTTTTTTTAAATATAATTTTTATTGAGTTTTCAAACTTGATTACATGAAATACTAATATCTACCCTCTCCCCTCCCCTTAACCCTTCCCCCTGATATATACCCCAATATCCTTCTATTCTGAGGCTGTGTCCTCTGGTCCAAGACTATAGGAAACATCCTCTCCACATCCACTCTAACTAGGCTTTTCAATATTCGATAGCTTTCAATTGATATCCCCCGTCATTCTTCTGAACTCCAGTGAGTACACACAGTGGGAGTGCTGGAGACCGATGAGTTAAGTATAACAGAAGGATGTGAAACATAGAACCTTGGGATTCACATTAATCCTACGTGCCAAGGACTTTCATGGACCCTCTTGGATTTCTGAATTCCCTCTAGATTTTTTTCTGGCTTCTTTAAATTCCTCATATGCTTTGTTTGATCTTAATTTCTGAAGCATTACATACCTTTCCTTTTTCTTCCTGATTTAGTTCATCACCTCTCTGGATATCCAAGGTTCTCTTATTTTTCCATCCCTGTCCATCCTTCTAACAGGAACATAGCTTTACTGTATTCTGTGCAATTGATCTTTATGTCTGATGCAGACTTGCCAGAAGAAAGGTGTTCCCAATGAACTCTTCTTAGTTCCTGCCTAATGGCCTTGTAATTTGCCTTCCTCCAATTTAAAACTCTCTCGCAAGGGCCATGCCTTTCCTTGTCTATAGCTATCCAGAGTGGAAAGGAGTTGTGGTTACTCTTCTCTATCTGCTCACCCCCTGAAAGGTCAGCCACACCAGGTCCAGTATGGACCCTCCTCTTGTTAGACCATCCACATATTGATTTCAGAAACCTTCCAGGATGCAATTAACAAATTCAGCCCCATCTAAACCCCTTGCACTAAGAAGGTTCCAGTTTATAACTGGGAAATTGAAATGCCCTAAGACAACAACTCTATTATTTTAGACATATCCTTAATCTGTTCCTCAATGTGACGGTGACTATTCATGGGTCAGTAGTACAATCCCATCAGTGTGATTGCACCCTTCATATTTCTGAGTTCCACCCAAATGGACTGAGTGTCTGACCCGTCCATTATATGTCCCTGATATTGTGACACGGTGATATCATCCCTGATTAGTAGTGCAACACCCCCTTACTTTTTACCTCCTTCCTATCTTTTCTAAAACCTCTAAAACCTGGCACATTAATCACCCATTCCTGCCCCTCTTTCAACCAAGTTTTAGTAATGGCCACAACATCATAGTTCCATGTACTGATTAATGCTCAAAGTCCAACAATTTTAACCATAATACTCCAAGTATTAAAATACACAGACTTCAAATCATCTGACCCCCTCATACTTGTTATTTCAATTTTGCCTTTCAATACTTTCCCTAACATCTACCTTCCGGTACGATCCTTCCCTTTCTGACCTGGGACTCTGGTTCTCAGCCCCCTGCATAACTAGCTTAAACTCTCCCAAGTAGTATTATCAAACCTCCCGGACAGGATATTGGTTCCTCTCCAGTTCAGGTGCAACCATTTCCTCTTGTACAGGTCACCCCATTCCATAGAAAAGTTCCAATCATTCAAGAACTTGAAACCCTGTTCCCTATGGCATCTCCTCAGCCACTCATTCATCTGTGTTATCACCCATTCCTACCTGCACTAGCCCATGGCACTGGGAGGAATCTGTAGATTATTACCTTGAAGGTCTTTTTCTTCATCCTCTTCCTTAACTCTATATACTGGCTGCATAAGACCTCTTCCTCTTTTCTGCCTGTGTCATTGGTGCCAATATGAACCACGGCCTCTGGTTGTTCTGTCACGTATCCCGTGACGGGGATAAAGAAACCAGCGGAAATAGAAACCACTTTGGAGTGCAGTATTGCTATAAACTACTAATATTTATTAGTAACTACGCAATACAATAATATAAATGTAGATAAATCAAACAGGTTAGCAATGATTATATATAAAAGTAAGTGTGGAATATATATGTATGAAAAACCAAGCTTTAGAAACCATAGAAACCATAGAAACTACAGCACAGAAACAGGCCTTTTGGCCCTTCTTGGCTGTGCCGAACCATTTTCTGCCTAGTCCCACTGACCTGCACACGGACCATATCCCTCCATACACCTCCCATCCATGTACCTGTCCAATTTATTCTTAAATGTTAAAAAAGAACCCGCATTTACCACCTCGTCTGGCAGCTCATTCCATACTCCCACCACTCTCTGTGTGAAGAAGCCCCCCCCCCTAATGTTCCCTTTAAACTTTTCCCCCCTCACCCTTAACCCATGTCCTCTGGTTTTTTTCTCCCCTTGCCTCAGTGGAAAAAGCCTGCTTGCATTCACTCTATCTATACCCATCATAATTTTATATACCTCTATCAAATCTCCCCTCAATCTTCTATGCTCCAGGGAATAAAGTCCTAACCTATTCAACCTTTCTCTGTAACTGAGTTTCTCAAGTCCCGGCAACATCCTTGTAAACCTTCTCTGCACTCTTTCAACCTTATTTATATCCTTCCTTTAATTTGGTGACCAAAACTGAACACAATACTCCAGATTCGGCCTCACCAATGCCTTATACAACCTCATCATAAAATTCCAGCTCTTATACTCAATACTTTGATTAATAAAGGCCAATGTACCAAAAGCTCTCTTTACAACCCTATCTACCTGTGACGCTACTTTTAGGGAATTTTGTATCTGTATTCCCAGATCCCTCTGTCCTACTGCACTCCTCAGTGCCTTACCATTAACCCTGTATGTTCTACCTTGGTTTGTCCTTCCAACATGCAATACCTGACACTTGTCTGTATTAAACTCCATCTGCCATTTTTCAGCCCATTTTTCCAGCTGGTCCAAATCCCTCTGCAGGCTCTGAAAACCTTCCTCACTGTCTACTACACCTCCAATCTTTGTATCATCAGCAAATTTGCTGATCCAATTTACCACATTATCATCCAGATCATTGATATAGATGACAAATAACAATGGACTCAGCACTGATCCCTGTGGCACACCACTAGTCACAGGCCTCCACTCGGAGAAGCAATTCTCTACTACCACTCTTTGGCTTCTTCCATTGAGCCAATATCTAATCCAATTTACCACCTCTCCATGTATACCTAGCGACTGAATTTTCCTAACTAACCTCCCATGCGGGACCTTGTCAAAGGCCTTACTGAAGTCCATGTAGACAATATTCGCTGCCTTCCCTTCATCCACTTTCCTGGTAATTCCTTGAAAAACTCCAATAGATTGGTCAAACATGACCTACCACGCACAAAGCCATGTTGACTCTCCCTAATAAGTCTCTGTCTATCCAAATGCTTGTAGATTCTGCCTCTTAATACTCCCTCCAATAACTTACCTATTACCGACGTTAAACTTACTGGCCTATAATTTCCCAGATTACTTTTCGATCTTTTTTTAAACAACGGAACAACATGAGCCACTCTCCAATCCTCCGGCACCTCACCTGTAGACAGCGACATTTTAAATATTTCTGCCAGGGCCCCTGCAATTTCAACACTAGTCTCCTTCAAGGTCCAAGGGAACACCCTGTCAGGTCCCGGGGATTTATCCTCTTTAATTTTCTTCAAGACAGCAAGGACCTCCTCCTTTTCAATCTGTACAGATCTTTCGACCTTCAAGTTTAGGGGTAAAAAGATACAGTCTTACGATGTTGAATAAAGTTCAGTTCAGTTCGTGTTATGTAGTTAAATAGTGTTGGAGAGAGAGAGAGAGAGAGAGTGAGTTGAGTCTTCAGGTGAGCTGTTGCCGTCGATCTTCTCGTCGTCCTCCGAAATCCTTCACAAGTGACCGACTGTGACTTTAACCAGGGGGACTGGTTTTCCTGTGGTGGAGTTATCTCCTCGGCAAGGGTGGACACATAGACAACTCCCCACCAGTCAATAGATAGATAGATAGATATACTTTATTGATCCCGAGGGAAATTGGGTTTCGTTACAGCCGCACCAACCAAGAATAGAGCGTAAATATAGCAATACAAAAACCACAAACAATCAAACAACAAAGTGCAAACTATGCCAGATGGAAAATAAGTCCAGGACCAGTCTATTGGCTCAGGGTGTCTGACCCTCCATGGGAGGAGCTGCAAAGTTCGATGGCCACAGGCAGGAACGACCTCCCATGCCGCCCAGTGTTGTATCTCAGTGGAATGTGGCAGAAGTCCAACAGTAAAAAGTTCAATATCCGATATGGATATTCCGTTCTCCTTCACTGGAATAGCAATTTGGATCGATCCGCCTGATCGATCCTCCAAAACCCACTTTCTTTGCGGGCACAACAATGCTGATTCAGTGTCCAGGTCATGTGTCTGAGGTCTGTATCATCTGACCTCCTAATTATTTCTCTGTGCTGAGCATCACGTGTCATTCAAAGAGTCCCTCCTGCCTTTGTCTGTAAAGGAAATGCAAGCAGGCAACCTGTCCTTGAAAGTAACATCAATAATATCCTGTCAGTCACCATAGCAACTTTCGAGCTGCTCGGTACTGTCTCCAAACCCAACTCAGTAGAAATCCAAAGTTACTTCCAATGCCTTAAAGTGACAGTCCAACCATTAATCTTCGTCTCTCTCTCTCTCTTTTCAAAAGCAACATATTGGTGGTAAATGACTCTCTCTCTGTCTCTCTTCAAACAGTTAATAGGGGCACTCCTGGATCCCCTCACAGTTCATCCTCCCCCTTGTGAACATCCTGCAGTCATTCCGATACATCTTGGACCCTAGCACCAGGGAGGCAACACACCATCCTTCTGTCTCTTTTGCAGCCACAATATCACCTTTCTGTCCCCCTAACTATTGAGTTCCCTATAACGATCACACTGCCTGACTTTACCCTTCCCTGTTGAGCCTCAGAACGGGCCACAGTGCCACCATTTTTCCCTGATGGGTCACACACCCGACGCCAGCAGTACCTAAAGAGGTACAGTTGTTGCTGAAGGAAATAGCCACAGGGGTTAATGATTTTTTTAAAGCAGTCAATTAAATTATTTAAATTAACTATCACTTCAAATAAAAGGCACTTATTGTTTTCTCCTGAGAGCTAAGTTTTCTTCTGTTTGTTTCAATGGGTGGGCCCTATTTGCCCAGGCTTAATTTAACACAGGTTCAGCAAGTTCGGGAGCAGGTGCTAATATTGGTGCTCTGCCAAAGGACTTGTAGTACATGTTATTCTTGATAGTAAATCTTCACAGAAGATCTGTCAAATCTACAGAACAACCAGAAGCTCCTTCTGGACGACAGTGTTGGCATTGTTGCAATTTGGGTGAAAATAAATGAAAAATATTAATCACACACTTTATTAAAAGTGTGGTGTCAGGGTACTTGGAGGTGCATGATAAAATAGGCTGTAGTCAGCATGGTTTCCTCAAGGGAAAATCTTGCCTGACGAATCTGTTGAAACTCTGAAGAAATAGCAAGCAAGATAGACAAAGGAGAATCAGCTGATGTTGTGTACATGGATTTTTAGAAGGCTTTTGAACAGATTCTACACATGAGGCAGTTTGACAAGCTTGATAAGTTTATGGTTTACAGGAAAGATTCTAGTATGGATAAAACAGTAGCTGATTGACAGGAGGCAAGGAGTGGGAATAAAGGGAGCCTCTTCTGGTTGGCTGCCAGTGACTAATGGTGTTCAGTGTTGAAATCGATTCTTTCTATGTTATATGTCAATGATTGGAATGACAGAATTGATGATCCTGTTGCAAAGTTTGTAGATGTTATGGAGATAGGTGGAGGGCAGGTAGTTTTGAGGAAGTAGAGAGGCTATAGAAGGACTTAGACAGATTAGGAGAATGGGCAAAGAAATGGCAGATGGAATACAATCTTTGGAAGTCTATACTCACGCACTTTGGTAGAAGAAAAGAAAGGGTTGACTATTTTCCAAATGGAGAGAAAATACAAAAAAAGAGTCACAAAGGGAATTAGGAGTCCTTGTGCAGGATTCCCTAAGGGTTAATTTGCAGATTGAGTCTGTGCTAAGGAAGACAAATGTGAGGTTAGCTGTGAGCTGTGATTTCGAGAGGACTGGAATATAAAAGCAAAGATGTAATATTGAGACTTTATAAAGCACTGGTGAGACCTTCGTTGGAGTATTGTGAGCAGTTTTGGGATCTTATCTTGGAAAGGATGCCCTGAAACTGGATAAGGTTCAAAGGAGGTTCACAAAAATGATTCCAGGATTGAATGGAATTTCTAGATTCCATTTATAAATTTGCTGATGATACAACCATTGTTGGTAGAATCTCAAGTGGTGACGACAGGACGTACAGGAGTGAGATATGCCTACTAGTGGGGTGGTGCTGCAGCAACAACCTGGCACTCAACATCAGTACGAGGAAAAAGCTGATTGTGGACTTCAGGAAGGGTAAGATGAAGGGACACATACCAATCCTCATAGAGGGAACAGAAGTGGAGAGAGTGAGCAGCTTCAAGTTCTTGGCTGTCAAGATCTCTGAGGATCTAACCTGGTCCCAACATATTTATGTAGTCATAAAGAAGGCAAGGCAGCATCTATATTTATTAGGAGTTTGGAGAGATTTGGCATGTCAACAAATACACTCAAAAACTTCTACAATTGTACCGTGGAGAGCATTCTGACAGGCTGCATCACTCTCTGGTATGGAGGGGCTACTGCACAGGACCGAAAGAAGCTACAGAAGGTTGTAAATCTAGTCAGCTTCATTTTGGGCACTAGCCTACAATGTACCCAGGACATCTTTAGGGAGTGATGTTTGAGAAAGGCAGCGTCCACTATTAGGGACCTCCAGCACCTAGGGCATGCCCTCTTCTCACTGTTACCATCAGGTAGGAGGTACAGAAACCTGAAGACACACACTTAGTTATTCAGGAACAGCTTCTTGGCCTCTGCCATCAGATTTCCAAATGGACATTGAAGCTATGGACATTACCTCACCTGTTTTTTTAATATACAGTATTTCTGTTTTTGCACATTTTAAAAATCTACTTAATGTACCTAATTGATTTACTTGTTGATTATTATTATTTTTATTTTATTTATTATTATTTTTCTCTCTGCTAGATTATGTATTGCATTGAACTGCCGCTGCTAAGTTAACAAATTTCACGTCACATGCCAGTGATAATAAAACTGATTCTGATTAGCTTATCATTTGATGGCTCTGGGCCTGTATTCAGTAGAATTCAGAAGAATGAGGGGTGACCTCATTGAAACCTATCAAATGGTGAGAGAGCTTTGATAGAGTGGATGTGGATGAGTCTAAGACCAGAGGACACAGCCTCAGAATAGAGGGGTGTCCTTTTAGAATAGAGATGAGGAGGAATTTCTTTTGCCAGAGAGTGGTGAATATGTGGAATTCTTTATTCCCGATACTGTATTCCATCTGCCATTTCTTTGTCTATTCTCCTAATCTGTTTAAGTCCTTTTGTAGTTTCTCTTTTTCCTCAAAATCTACCTGCCCCTCCACCTATCTTCATATTGTCTGCAAACTTAACTAAAAGGCCCAATACTGACTCCTGTGGAACACCACTCGTCAGCAGCAGACAACCAGAAAAGATTCCCTTTAGTCCCACTCTTTAACTCCTGCCAATCAGCCACTGCTTTGACCTAGCTAGAATCTTTCCTGCAATACGATGGGCTCGTAGCTTGTTAAGTGGTTTCATATGTGGCACCTTGTTAAAAGCCTTCTGAAAATCCAAGAGCACAACTTCAACTGATTTTCCTTTGACTATCCTGCTTGTTATTTCTTCAAAGAATTCCAACAGATTTATCAGGCAGGGTTTTTCCTGGAAGAAACCATGCTGCCTACTGCCTATTTTATCTTGTGCCTCAAGTACCCTGAGAACTCATCCTTAATAATCAATTCCAACATCTTCCCAACCATTGAGGTCAGGCTAACAAACATAGAGTTTCCTTTCTGTTTCTCTCCCTTCTTGAAGACTGGAGTAACATTTGCAATTTTCCAGTCTTCTGGAACCATTCTAGGATCTAGTGGTTCTTGAAAGATCATTACTAATACCTCCACAATCTCTTCCGCCACCTCTTTCTGAACCCTGGGGTGAACACCATCTGATCCAGGTGGCTTACCTACCTTCAAACCTTTTAGTTTCCCAATAAAGTTCTCTCTAGTTATAGTAACTTCACACACTTCATGATTCCAGACAGCTCCAATGTCCACCATACTGCTCGCATCTTCCACGGTGAAGACTGATGCCATTTTGTTGTCCACATCGACCTCTCCAGCAGTCTGATATCCACTCTCACCTCTGTTTTATACTTCATGTATCTGAAGAAACTTTTATTATCTTCTTTAATATAATTGGCAAGCTTACTTTTGTATTCCATCTTTACCTTCTTGATGATGTTTTTAGTTGCCTTCTGTTGATTTTTAAAAGCTTCCCAAGCCTCCATCTTCCCATTCTATAATACACCCTCTCTTTGGCTGTTATGTTGACTTTGACTTCTCTTGTTAGCCATGGTTTTGTCATCTTTCCTTTAGAATACTTCATCCTCTTTGGAATGTCTATATCTTGTGCCTTCTGAATTGCTTTCAGAAATTCCAGCCTTTGCAGTTCTGCTGTCTTCCCTGCCAGTGTACTTTTTCAATCAGTTCTGGCCAACTCCTCTCTCATGCCTCTGTAATTCCTTTTAATCCACTGTAATATGGGTACATCTGGCTTTAGCTTCTCCTTCTGAAATTTCAGGGTGAATTCGATCATATTATGATCACTCTCCCCTAACAGTTAGAAACCATAGAAACCATAGAAAAACTACAGCACAGAAACAGGCCTTTTGGCCCATCTTGGCTGTGCTGAACCATTTTCTGCCTAGTCCCACTGACATGCACATGGACCATATCCCTCCATATACCTCCCATCCATGTATCTGTCCAATTTATTCTTAAATGTTACAAAAGAACCCTCATTTACCACCTCATCTGGCAGCTCATGCCATACTCCCACCACTCTCTGTGTGAAGAAGCCCCCACTAATGTTCCCTTTAAACTTTTCCCCCCTCACCCTTAACCCATGTCCTCTGTTTTTTTTCTCTCCTTGCCTCAGTGGAAAAAGCCAGCTTGCATTCACTCTATCTATACCCATCATAATTTTATATACCTCTATCAAATCTCCCCTCATTCTTCTACGCTCCAGGGAATAAAGTCCTAACCTATTCAACCTTTCTCTGTAACTGAGATTCTCAAGTCCCGGCAACATCCTTGTAAACCTTCTCTGCACTCTTTCAACCTTATTTATATCCTTCCTGTAATTTGGTGACCAAACCTGAACACAATACTCCAGATTCGGCCTCACCAATGCCTTATACAACCTCATCATAACATTCCAGCTCTTATACTCAATACTTTGATTAATAAAGGCCAATGTACCAAAAGCTCTCTTTACAACCCTATCTACCTGTGATGCTACTTTTAGGGAATTTTGTATCTGTATTCCCAGATCCCTCTGTTCCACTGCACTCCTCAGTGTCTTACCATTTGCCCTGTATGTTCTACCTTGGTTTGTCCTTCCAAAGTGCAATACCTCACACTTGTCTGTATTAAACTCCATCTGCCATTTTTCAGCCCATTTCTCCAGCTGGTCCAAATCCCTCTCCAAGCTTTGAAAACCTTCCTCACTATCCACTACACCTCCAATCTTTGTATCATCAGCAAATTTGCTGATCCAATTTACCACATTATCATCCAGATCATTGATATAGATGACAAATAACAATGGACTCAGCACTGATCCCTGTGGCACACCACTAGTCACAGGCCTCCACTCTGAGAAGCAATCCTCTACTACCACTCTTTGGCTTGTTCCATTGAGCCAATATCTAATCCAATGTACCACCTCTCCATGTATACCTAGCAACTGAATTTTCCTAACTAATCTCCCATGCGGGACCTTGTCAAAGGCCTTACTGAAGTCCATTTAGACAACATCCACTTTCCTGGTAACCTCCTCGAAAAACTCCAGCAGATTGGTCAAACATGACCTACCACGCTCAAAGCCATGTTGGCTCTCCCTAATAAGTCCCTGTCTATTCAAATGCTTGTAGATTCTGTCTCTTAGTACTCCCTCCAATAACTTACCCACCACCGACATCAAATTTACTGGCTTGTAATTTCTCGGATTACTTTTCGATCCTTTTTTAAACAACGGAACAACATGAGCCACTCTCCAATCCTCAGGCACCTCACACGTAAACACCGACATTTTAAATATATCTGCCAGGGCCCCTGCAATTTCAACACTAGTCTCCTTCAAGATCTGAGAGAATACCCCGTCAGGTCCTGGGGATTTATCCACTTTAATTTGCCTCAAGATAGCAAGCACCTCCTCCTTTTCAGTCTGTACAGTTTCCATAATCTCACTACTTGTTTCCCTTAATTCCATAGACTTCATGCCAGTTTCCTTAGTAAATACAGATGCAAAAAACCTATTTAAGATCTCCCCCATTTCTTTTCGTTCCGCACATAGCCAAACACTCTGATCTTCAAGAGGACCAATTTTATCCCTTACAATCCTTTTACTCTTAATATACCTGTAAAAGCTCTTTGGATTATCCTTCAGTTTGACTGCCAAGGCAACCTCATGTCTTCTTTTAGCCCCCCTGATTTCCTTCTTAAGGAATTTTCTTACACTTTTTATACTCCTCAAGCACCTTATTTACTCCCTGTTTCCTATACATATCATGCTCTTCTTCTTCATCAGAGTTCCAATATCCCTTGAGAACCAAGTTTCCTTATTCCCATTCACTTTGCCTTTAATCCTGACAGGAACATACAAGCTCTGCACTCTCAAAATTTCTCCTTTGAAGGCTTCCCACTTACCGATCACATCCTTGCCAGAGAACAACCTGTCCCAATCCATGCTTTTTAGATCCTTTCTCATTTCTTCAAATTTGGCCTTCTTCCAGTTTGGAACCTCAACCCGAGGGCCAGATCTATCTTTATCCATGATCAAGTTGAAACTAATGGTGTTATGATCACTGGAACCAAAGTGCTCCCCTACACACACTTCCGTCACTTGTCCTAACTCGTTTCCTAATAGGAGATCTAATATTGCATCCCCTCTAGTTGGTACCTCTATATATTGATTTAGAAAACTTTCCTGAACACATTTTACAAACTCTAAACCATCTAGACCCCTAACAGTATGGGAGTCCTAATCAATATGTGGAAAATTAAAATCCCCTACCACCACAACTTTAGGTTTCCTGCAGTTGCCTCTTATCTCTCTGCAGATTTGCTCCTCCAATTCTCGCTGACTATTGGGTGGTCTATAACACAACCCCACTAATGTGGCCATACCTTTCCTGTTTTTCAGCTCCACCCATAAGGACTCAGTAGACAAGCCCTCTAATCTGTCCTGCCTGAGCACTGCTGTAATATTTTCCCTGACAAGCAATGCTACACCCCCACCTTTCAATCCTCTGCCTCTATCACATCTGAAACATCGGAACCCTGGAATATTAAGCTGCCAGTCCTGCCCCTCCTGTAGCCAAGTTTCACTAATTGCTATAACGTCATAATTCCATGTGTCAATCCATGCTCTCAACTCATCCGCCTTCCCCGCAATACTTCTAGCATTGAAATATATACACCTCAGAAGATTTTTACCACCACTCACAACCTTTCTATTTGCAGCTTTGCTTGAACTTTTAACATGATTTATTTTCACCTCAGCCACTCTGTCAGCTCTGGCACTCTGGTTCCCATCCCCCTGCAAATCTACTTTAAAGCCTCCCCAATAGCACTAACAAACCTCCCTGAAAGGATATTGGTCCCCCTGTAGTTCAAGTGTAACCCGTCTCTCTTGTACAGGTCCTACTTGCCCCAGGAAAGGCCCCAATGATCCTGAAATCTTAAAACCTGACCCCTACACCAGTTCCTCAGCCGCTTGTTCGTCCTCCAGAGCATCCTATTCTTACCCTCACTGGCACGTAGCACAGGTAGCAATCCTGAGATTACCACCCTCAAGATCCTGCTTTTCAACTTCCTACCAAGCTCTCTATACTCACTCTCCAGGACCTCCTCACTCTTCCTTGCTATGTCATTGGTACCGATATGCACCACGACATCTGGCTGGTCAGCCTCCCACTTGACAATGTCATGCAATCGTTCAGAGACATCCTTGACCCTGGCACCCAGGAGGCAACAAACCATCCTGGATTCTCTGTCACGACCACAGAACCTCCTATCTATACCTCTGATTATCGAGTCCCCTATCACTACCGCTCTCCTCTTTTTCTACCCTCCCTTCTGCACTGCAGAACCAGACTCAGTGCCAGAGATCCGGCTACTGCAGCTTGTCCCAGGTAAGTCGTCCCCCCCGCTACAGTATCCAATGCGGTATACTTGTTGTTGAAGGGAATGGCCACAGTGGAACCCTGCTCTGCCTGCCCCTTCCCCCTCCCATGCCTGACAGTGACCCAATTTCCTGTGCTACTATCTATAATCTCCTCATTCTCCCGAATGATCCGCAGGTCATCCAGCTCCTGCTCCAGTTCCCTAACGTGGTTTGTTAGGAGCTGCAGCTGGATGCACTTCTTGCAGGTGTCATTGTCAGGGATACCGGAGGGCTCCCTGACTTCCCACATCCTGCAAGAGGAGCATTCCAACATCCTGCCTGGCATTCTCTCTACTCTAAACAATCTGGACAAAAAAACTTACCAGAACCTACCCTGGCGTCTGCCTGTTCTCGCCAAAGCCTGTTGAGCCAAAGCCATCTCACTCTGCTGCCCCCTCACAACGCTGCCCGCTGTATATGGTGGCCTGTTTTTAAACCTTGGCGCACTACATCATGCGCCTGCACAGTGCAGACCCTTCTCCCCGAGCAGTGTTTAAAAAAAAAGTTCTTTTATCTTAAGCTCGCTGATCAATTCTGGTTCATTGCACAACACCTATTTCAGATCCTCTAGTGGCCTCAACCATGAGCTGTTCTGAGAAACCATCTCGCAGGTACTCTAGAAATTGCCACTCCTGGAATCCAGCATCAACTTGAGTCTCCCAATCGACCTGCAAATTGAAGTCCCCCATGACTTTTGTAACATTGACCTTTTGGCGTACATTTTCTGTCTCCAATTGTAATTTGTAGATAACATCCTTACTACCATTTGGGGGACTGCATATAACTCCCATCAAGGTCTTTTTAGCCTTGCAGTTCCTTAGCTCTATCTACAATGATTTTCAACACCTTCTGACCCTATGTCACCTCTTTCTAATGATTTGATTTCATTTTTTACCAAGAGCAACTCCACCCCCTTTGGCTTATCCTTTTGATACAATGTGTATCCTTGGATATTAAGCTCTCAGCTATAATCTTTTAGTCATGATTTTGTGATTCCTACAACATCATACCTGCCAATCTGCAAGTCTTTTGCAAGTTCACCTACTTTATTCCATATACTGCGTGCATTCAAATATAACACTTTCAGTCCTGTATTCACCCTTTTTGATTTGGTCTGCTTTTTACGTTGCAACTCATCCTGTTGACTGCAATTTTGCCCAATCTACAGCTCCTCCTCATTAAACATTGCCTCTGTGTGTAAACCAGCTACCTTATCTTTAGCAGTATCATTCAGCCTTCCTACAGTCTAGGCAGCTCAGGACACTAAGTACACCATGCTCATCCTTTTGATTCCTAACTTTGTCTGAGGTCTTACCCACATCTTCCTCCTCAACCTCTCCATTACTTGTTCTGACACTCTGGATCCCATCCTCCACAACTCTAGCTTAAACCTCACTATGCTGCATTAACTAACCTTCCCGCTAGGATATTAGTCCCCCTCCAGTTCATGTGCAAATCGTCCCTTCTGTACAGGTCCCACCTTCCCTGGAAGAGACCCCAATGATCCAAAAATCTTAGGCCTTCCCTCTTACACCAACTCCTTAGCCACATATTAAACTGTATAATCTCCCCAGTTCTGGCCTCACTAGCACGTGGCACGGGTAGCAATCTGAGATCACAACCCTGGAGGTCCTGTCCTTTAACTTAGCACCTAACTCCCTGAACTCCCTATGCAGAAAATTGTCACTCATCCTGTTCATGTCATTGCTACCTACATGGACCATGACTTCTGGCTGTTCACCCTCCCAATTAAGGAATGCTGAGAAACTCTGTCTGAGATATCCTGGACCTTGGCACTCAGGAGGCAACATACCATCCGGGAATCTCATTCTCGCCCCTAGAACCTCCTGTCTGTTCCCTTAACTAAGAAACCCTCTGTTGTCACAATGTGCCTCTTCTCCCTCCTTCCCTTCAGAGTCACAGAAGCAGACTCAGCGCCAGGGGCCCAACTACACTGTGTCTTCCCTCCGTTAGGTCATCTCCCCCATATTATCACCTGTTGGTGAGGGGGATGGCCAAACGGGTTCTCCTTAACCTTCTTCCTGCGTTCTGCACCTTGGGTGTAACTACCTCCCTGTATCACCCCCTCAGCCTCCCGATTGATCTGGAGCTCATCCAGCTGCAGCTCCAACTCCTTAATGTGGAGTGTTAGAAGTTGCAGCTGGATGCACTTCTCGCAGATGTATTCATCAGGGACCCTGGCGGTCTCTCTGCCTTCCCTCATCTCATTCCACTATCCTGCCTGCCATCTCTACTGTCCTAGCTGAGCAGATATAAAGAAGTGTGACGAAGGCTGCTGCGCCTGCCCCTGCCTTCCTTTAATTTGCTCTTCCTAATCATACTCAAACTCCAATTGGTCGCTGGTCAAAGCTCTTTTTCGCTCTAGTGACCCATTGCTACCTTTTGTACTCAGGTAGTGGACCTGACTGAAGTCCCCTCCTCTCAAAACTTCCAATGTCCACATTGGCCGCTGGTTGAAGCTCTTTTATCAGTGGGTTTACTCGATGCTCTTTTGAAGCCTGAGTGGGGCTTGCAAACCTAAATCTTTCAAAGCTTCTGAGCCATCTCAAAGTCCCCTGGTTTAGAGAAATCAAATGTCTTGGGGGATTTATTAGGTAAGTAGATGCAGGTACTGTAGGTATTTGTTCCATTTCCCTGTTTGTTTATTTATTATTTTATAAATTTGGACTACAAAATTCTTCTTTTCTCTCCCTAAGATTTTGACTGACTTCTCTGCTTTGTCTGTGATTCTGTGCACTTCTCCTGGCTAGCGACCCACAGATTATTACAATATATTCACTTTGGGTGTTGCTTGAAGGTGTTGCCTAGCAACCCTAGCTCTTTCTCCGCTCTATGCCCCATGATGTGTACAGTTAGCAAACTAGCATAGGCAGTTTAGATCGATAAGTCTTTATACATTTTTCATAGATATATGCAAACAAGAGCAGTGTCAATAAATCCCTTCTTCTTGGGGATGTCACTTGGTAATAGTACCAATTCATTGACTGTCAGCCACTTCTGACACCTCATCAGTGTCTTATACAGAGTTCGATAATGAGGGATAGTGCAGAGCCCACCAAGGTGCCAGCATGGATGATACTCAACTGAACTTTATTGATAACCCAGCTTGGACAGTATGTGAACTCCTCCCATGTGGGAGTAGCTAACTGGGTGACAAAGGACTAACACTATTGACTACCACGGCACATATCAGCCTCTGATTGAAGTAGTCCCCCCTCAGATTCCCCTTAAATATTTCTCCTTTCACCCTAAACCAATGATCTCTGGTTCTAGTCTCATCCAAACAGCAGAGAAAAGCCTGTATGAATTCACACTGTCTGTACACGTCTTAATTTTGTATACCTCTACAAGATCTCCCCTCATTTTCCTGCACTTCAGAGCATAAAGTCCTAAACCATTGAACCTATCTCTGTAGCTTAGGTCATCAAGTGCTGGCAACATCTGTGTAAATTTTCTCTGTACTCTTCCAAGCTTAGCTATATTTCTCCAATGGAAAGGTGATCAGAACTGCACACAACACTTGGAATTTGGCCTCATCAGTGTCCTATACATTTTCAACATAACATCCCAACTCCTGTACTTAATAAACAGGGCCAAAAGCAGTCAAATTAACATTCCCATATATGGCATTAATGCAGCTAATGCTATGTCAATTTGATTTATGAAATCGCCAGAAACATAGATTTTAAGAAGTACACTTAGTTGAATGTGTCAACATTTCTGTTGCATTACTAATTCAGGAGCCATAAAGTATTTCATACGTATGTCTACTTGTGATTTTATTTCTCAAAGCTTTCCTTAAAGGCTCTAATTTTGTGTTAAAGTTTGTTCCATTCTTGGAATCTGAAAGTAAGATTTTTTTTGGCTTTAGAATAGATTTCTTATTATAACAGGTTTTGACATGTTTATTTTAGTAAAATATACTGCTGCATTTCAAAGTCCAACCCTACATTCCCCTTGTAAGAGGTGAAAATGGGTAAGACCAGCCAACAGGGCTCGGGAGAAGCTGTATAGGCCAATCCCCTGTAGAGTGGATACTACGGATTACAGAAACATTGATGGACTCCAACCGTACCATCAACTTTGGATGTTGGAGATGGGAGGTCATCAATGGCCTATGCTCCACTGGGAGCAAGGACCCAAGAAGAAGAAAACGACATTATTGCTATTTTTTACGACAAATTTTGTTTCATTGTGTGCACGCTAAGGAGCTGCATTTCCCAGTTGGTTCAGAAAGCTATGATGGTTAGCTGGTCACATGCGCTCAGGTTGAGCATTTCAGTAATAAAATGTTCTAACATAAAGCCACGCCAAGTTTGTCTTTGTTAAGGACAAACATAACATGGTGACAGAAGTCAGTGTAAGGTCGAAACACGAAGAGTAAATGAATACTGTGCATGAGTGAGAGAGAGAGAGAGATGTTAGTTACAACAGGGAGAAGCTGGCCAGCGAGGTGAGAGAGACTGTTGTTCCAGAAGTTCAGCGGTCACCGAATTCACCAAAAAATTCAGATGAGGGGCTGAGGGTTCCCGTCATGGATAAGCTAAGTCCTCCCACACCTATGCAGTTTACTGGCAATCTAACAAATAACTGGAAACGTTTCTAACCACAATTCAACATATACATATTTAACTGCCAGCGCAGTATGAGGGACTGATGAAAAATTGAAAGCATTTATTTTACTGTCTGTAATTAGAGAAGATGCTTTGGATATCAATAACAGCTTTAATATTGATGAGACAACTTTTACATTGGAGACTCTGATGAGAAAATTTGAGGAGTATTTTGCCCCAAGTAAAACATCATGTTTGAGAGATAAGTTTTTTTTTCCTGTGACCAGAGGAAAGTGTGACCAATACTTAGCTGGCTTCGCACATTGAGTAAGTCCTTTGAATTTAGAGATCTGAGAAACTCACTAGTTAGAGACAGAATAGTTTGCGGAATGTCAGATGATGGACTTAGAAAAACACTGGGGCATGTAAAAGATTTGACACTGGAAAAGGCTGTGAATATGTGTAAGGCAGCAGAGGCCACATGAGCACAAGCTAAGGAGCTGCACAGGGCAGACACAATAGTGTATGCTGTGAAAACAGAAGGACAGTGCACGAAGTGTTTCCCAAAGCAATAGCATAGAAACATAGAAACATAGAAAATAGGTGCAGGAGTAGGCCATTCGGCCCTTTGAGCCTGCACCACCATTCAGTATGATCATGGCTGATCATCCAACTCAGAACCCTGCACCAGCCTTCCCTCCATACCCCCTGATCCCTTTAGCCACAAGGGCCATATCTAACTCCCTCTTAAATATAGCCAATGAACTGGCCTCAACTGTTTCCTGTGGCAGAGAATTCCACAGATTCACCACTCTCTGTGTGAAGAAGTTTTTCCTAATCTCGGTCCTAAAAGGCTTCCCCTTTATCCTCAAACTGTGACCCCTCGTTCTGGACTTCCCCAACGTCGGGAACAATCTTCCTGCATCTAGCCTGTCCAATCCTTTTAGGATTTTATATGTTTCAATCAGATCCCCCCTCAATCTTCTAAATTCCAACGAGTATAAGCCTAGTTCATCCAGTCTTTCATCATATGAAAGTCCTGCCATCCCAAGAATCAATCTGGTGAACCTTCTTTCTACTCCCTCTATGGCAAGGATGTCTTTCCTCAGATTAGGGGACCAGAACTGCACACAATACTCCAGGTGTGGTCTCACCAAGGCCTTGTACAACTGCAGTAGTACCTCCCTGCTCCTGTACTTGAATCCTCTTGCTATAAATGCCAGCATACCATTCGCCTTTTTCACCGCCTGCTATACCTGCATGCCCACTTTCAATGACTGGTGTATAATGACACCCAGGTCTCGTTGCACCTCCCCTTTTCCTAATCGGCCACCATTCAGATAATGATCTATTTTCCTGTTTTTGTCACCAAAGTGGATAACTTCACTTTATCCACATTAAATTTCATCTGCCATGAATTTGCCCACTCACCTAACCTACCCAAGTCACCCTGCATCCACTTAGCATCCTCCTCACAGCTAACACTGCCACCCAGCTTCGTGTCATCCGCAAACTTGGAGATGCTGCATTTAATTCCCTCATCCAAGTCATTAATATATATTGTAAACAACTGGGGTCCCAGCACTGAGCCTTGCGGCACCCCACTAGTCACCACCTGCCATTCTGAAAAGCTCCCGTTTATTCCCACTCTTTGCTTCCTGTCTGCCAACCAGTTCTCTATCCACATCAATAACTTACCCCCAATACCGTGTGCTTTAAGTTTGTACACTAATCTCCTGTGTGGGACCTTGTCAAAAGCCTTTTGAAAATCCAAATATACCACATTCACTGGTTCTCCCCTATCCACTCTACTAGTTACATCCTCAAAAAATTCAATGAGATTCGTCAGACATGACTTTCCTTTCACAAATCCATGCTGACTTTGTCCGATGTTTTCACCGCTTTCCAAATGTGCAGTTATCACATCTTTGATAACTGACTCTAGCAGTTTCCCCACCACCGATGTTAGGCTAACCAGTCTATAATTCCCTGGTTTCTCTCTCCCTCCTTTTTTAAAAAGTGGGGTTACATTAGCCACCCTCCAATCCTCAGGAACTAGTCCAGAATCAAAAGAGTTTTGAAAAATTATCACTAATGCATCCACTATTTCTTGGGCTACTTCCTTAAGCACTCTGGGATGCAGACCATCTGGCCCTGGGGATTTATCTGCCTTTAATCCCTTCAATTTACCTAACACCACTTCCCTACTAACATGTATTTCCCTCAGTTCCTCCATCTCACTGGACCCTCTGTCCCCTTCTATTTCTGGAAGATTATTTATGTCCTCCTTAGTGAAGACAGAACCAAAGTAATTATTCAATTGGTCTGCCATGTCCTTGCTCCCCATAATCAATTCACCTGTTTCTGTCTGTAGGAGACCTACATTTGTCTTAACCAATCTTTTTCTTTTCACACATCTATAAAAGCTTTTACAGTCAGTTTTTATGTTCCCCGCCAGTTTTCTCTCATAATCTTTTTTCCTCTTCCTAATTAAGCCATTTGTCCTCCTCTGCTGAACTCTGAATTTCTCCCAGTCCTCAGGTGAGCCACTTTTTCTGGCTAATTTGTATGCTTCTTCTTTGGAATTGATACTATCCTTAATTTCCCTTGTCAGCCATGGGTGCACTACCTTCCTTGATATATTCTTTTGCCAAACTGGGATGAACAATTGTTGTAGTTCATCCATGCGATCTTTAAATGCTTGCTATTGCATATCCACCGTCAACCCTTGAAATGTCATTTGCCAGTCTATCTTAGCTAGTTCACGTCTCATACCTTCAAAGTTACCCTTCTTTAGGTTCAGAACCTTTGTTTCTGAATTAACTGTCACTCTCCATCTTAATGAAGAATTCCACCATATTATGGTCACTCTTACCCAAGGGGCCTCTCACGACAAGATTGCTAATTAACCCTTCCTCATTGCTCAATATCCAGTCTAGAATAGCCTGCTCTCTAGTTGGTTCCTCGACATGTTGGTTCAAAAAACCATCCCGCATACATTCCAAGAAATCCTCTTCCTCAGCACCCTTACCAATTTGGTTCACCCAATCTACATGTAGATTGAAGTCACCCATTATAACTGCTGTTCCTTTATTGCACACATTTCTAATTTCCTGTTTAATACCATCCCCAACCTCACTACTACTGTTAGGTGGCCTGTACATAACTCCCACCAACGTTTTCTGCCCCTTAGTGTTATGCAGCTCTACCCATATCGATTCCACATCTTCCCGGCTTATGTCCTTCCTTTCTATCGCGTTAATCTCCTCTCTAACCAACAACGCCACCCCACCTCCTTTTCTTTCATGTCTATCCCTCCTGAATATTGAATATCCCTGAATGTTGAGCTCCCATCCTTGGTCACCCTGTAGCCATGTCTCTGTGATCCCAACTATATCATAATCATTAATAACAATCTGCACTTTCAATTCATCCACCTTGTTACGAATGCTCCTTGCATTGACACACAAACTCTCTTAGCCCTTATACAATTATGTTGAAAAGTGGCCCTTTTTGATGCTTGCCCTGGATTTGTTGGCCTGCACTTTTACTTTTCACCTTACTACTTTTTGCTTCTACCCTCATTTTATACCCCTCTATCTCTCTGCACTGGTTCCCATCCCCCTGTTGTGAACTAGCCTCCTCTCACCTAGCCTCTTTAATTTGATTCCCACCCCCCAACCATTCTAGTTTAAAGTCACCTCAGTAGCCCTCGCTAATCTCCCTGCCAGGATATTGGTCCCCCTAGGATTCAAGTGTATCCGTCCTTTTTGTACAGGTCACGCCTGCGTCAAAAGAGGTCCCAATGATCCAAAAACTTGAATCCCTGCCCCCTGCTCCGATCCCTCAGCCACTCATTTATCCTCCACCTCATTGCATTCCTACTCTCACTGTCGCGTGGCACAGGCAGTAATCCCGAGAAAAGAGATAGGCTGAAAGAGCAAAGGCAGCAAATATGGAGGTAGTCACAATCCAATGACGTGTCCTGTTTATGGAAAGTCATGCAAAAATTGTAAGAAGAAGAATTATTTTGCAAAATGCCGCATAGCTGTGTACCAAGAGAAATGTGCACATGGTTGATGAGGAAATGGAGGAATTCTTTGTGGATTCTCTACAGACTCTGGTGCCGGTAAAAGAGAATGGATGGCTCCAGTGACTGTGAATGAGACAGTAATTCCATTCAATCTCGACTCTGAAGCCCAGGTGAATCTGTTGTCCATGGATGATTACAAGACTCTCACAGCAAAGAGCAAGATTTACCTGGTGAAGTTAAAAGTGACAGGCAACACTGGAGAGAATGTTCCAGTAAAAGGGTGCTGTATAATGACCTTCAAACACAAGGGCAGCACCTAAAGGCACAGCTATTGATTGTTGAAAAGAGAGTACAACAAATATTAGGTCTGACTGCATGTGAAAGGCTCAGACTGCTGGAACAAGTGTTCGTAGTGGCTTCACAGACCAAAGATGACCGCACTTCACTCATGGAAGAGTACGCAGATGTCTTTGAGAGGCTCAGATGCTTACCTGATATAACTTGAGAAACTTGTAACTGCATCCATGAGAGATCCAGAGAGATTATGAAAGAGAAGCACAAGAACTCCACCTTCCTTAGACATCCGGAACTGCTACAGAAGCATGACTGTCAGGATGCCAGCGCTGAACAGAGTGATCACGATGAAGAAGTCGCTAGTCTTGCTTCCACCTCATGCAGCTGTTGTTCAATATTAGTCTCTCATTGACTTCCAGTTGAAGAATGGAAATCAAAAATATTTCCAAATTGATGAGGGAAAATAAAAAGGAAGATGAAGAGACCACACTGATCCAAAGGTCAGAACAACAGCAACAGTTCAACATAGACCAACAGGAGGAGTTGCTGTCCATGATAAGCAGCCAACAGAAGGAGCTCTGTGAATGGAGACAGACTCAGTTGGAGCTTATGCAAAGTCTCACTGATCACATGGATGTAGACCAATGCTCCATTATGAGGAACATGGAGTGAATTATGGCTACATAGCAAGAACAAGAACAGAGATTAACTGATAGGATCTTGGCAGAAGGATGTGAAAGAAATGAGTTCTCAAAAGGACATTGGTATTAATACAGCGAGTGTAAGATTGACAACTGTGAAAACAAACAGCAGTCCGAAAGGGATCAGTAAGCCACCATAGAGATGGATTAAGAGTTGTTGAGCAAACAAAGGACTTATTTGCTCATTACAATTGAAGTTAATATAAATATCTTTGCCGGAAAGTATTATTGTGTTTTGTAGGTTTATGGGGGGATATTACATTATATTCTTTAAAGGAGAATATTATGTCTGTACGTAATAAAGAACTTCAGTTCCTAATGTGCAATGCTGGCAGTTCACCCAGGACTGGAATGATATTGGTGAATAGGTGATACACAGATATGCGCTTAGAATGTGGTCGAGCTGAAGCCATGACGGTAGTATTCTGTAAATAAAATATTTCTCGTGTTTTTACCAACACGAGTTTGTCTTTGTTAAACAACAAACATACCAATCAGGACTCTGACTATGCCACTCAAGGACATCAATTTTCTTCATCTGAAATTCCTCAATAGATTGTCTGGCTGTGTGCTGTATGCTTTGGGTCATTGTCCTGCTGAAAGATGAACTTCCACTCCAGTTTAAGTTTTCTGGTAGAGGCTAGCAGGTTTTTATCTGTATTTAGCAGCATTCAACTTCCCATCAATCCTGACCAGATTTTCATTTCTTTCTGCTGAAAAGCATTGATGTAGCATGATACTCTGCCACATTTACCACTTAAAAAAAGCATATCCTTGTCTGTAAAGACTTTGCAAAACATTATTTAGAAGAGACTGTAAAAATGTAGAAGAAGATCTTATGGTCAGGTGTGGAATTTTCTGGCCCCAATGCTAAGTGGTATGTAACACGTATGTAGCACCAGTCTTATCGTGTGTTGTTGCATGCTTTGAGAAAATCAAATTACACCAGGTGCGAATAGGCCATCAGAAGAATCCAGGTTTCAAAAAAGGGTATAGAAACCACACACTTCTGGAAGTAGGGTTTTCTTTATAAGAAAAAAACAATATGTACAAAATATTTACATGAGCAAGAACAATTCAAAATTCAAACATTCTGTTTAGGTTCCAAATCTTAGATATCAACAAAAGCCAAATTCCTGTTTAGTTAGAATCGGTGATATTCATTAGAATAACCTTTGTTACTCCAATTTCTCTAACTAATTAGATCTAGTTTTATTCCCTATTTAAAAGTTCAGAGGCTACACTTTCCTTTTTACTTATCCCTAGTTAGTTAGAAAACCAAATATAATTTCTATTCTCAAGTGTTAGTGTTGATTTCAGTTTCAGTTCCAGGCGGTATACCTACAAGTTTAAGTTCAAATTCAAAAATTATATATCCACAGTTAAACTCCTTTCGTGACAATTCTCCAACATCACAACTCTTAAACAAAGTAAATCTCATTCAGTAACTTATCAAAGTCTGTGCAAAAATAGTCAGTTCTTGCAGAAAATCAAATTCAGATTCTTTGTATGAAAATATACCTATACACCCAACCGTATTAAATCCCCTGCGTCATTACACATTTCGTTCCCAGGTTGGTTTTTCATCTGGGTGCTTGGCCATCTTGGTGCATTGGATGAAATAGCTGATCATCCACAGTAAGCTCATTCACAGACTTGTACAAAACTTGACCAAATGCCTTGTTATGATTTTGCAGAACTGATTCCTGACTACATGGTAGGGATTTTGGACACTGGTCTCTGCTGATATTGTCTCGTTATAGCTGATGCATGTCATAGCTGTAGCTTCAATAAATCTTTTATCGCTATTGTCTCTCCTCCAGGGGTTTCACCCTGAGGGTTTCAAGTTAGTAGGGTAAAGATGCTCACTACTAATTCCACTGTTAACAGTTCACATCTTCAGCTTTTAATGGATGCTGTACTTCTCTCCTTGTCCATCCTGTGTCCAGCCCGCCCCACCCTAGCATAGTGTTTCTTTCAAATTCTTTTCTTTAAATCAGTAAACCTCATTTTCATCCCTCCACCAGTAGAATTTTCTAACATGACAATTTTGGGTTTAATTAAACTGGGTTACAGGTATGTGTGATGTACATCTAATACTGTGCATCAGCCAGTAACACCATCTCTACTCTATAGTATAGTAGGAACAGCATCATGCAATGGAGATGCTTTTCAGCAGCAGGGCTGGAAATCTGACCTTAACTCAATGGAACGTCCCTGGCAAGACCTCAAGATTGCTGTCCATTGTCGCCCCCCAAATAACCTGGCAGAGCTTGAGCGGATTCTACTGTGAGAAACAGAGCGTGTGATTCACGAGTAAAAGTTCTCAGTTAAATTGATCAAAATCCATGGTGTAGTAGTCATTTGTTTGAACAAAGGGTTAGGGGTTGAAAACTCCTTCAAGTCACTGTATAGGGCAGTTAGCTTGACATTCATCACTGGGGAAAAAGGTGAAACTGATCATTAAGAAAATTGTGGCAGAACATTTAGAATGACGATATATTCAAACGGAAACATGATACAAGAAAAGTCATATTAACAAATTTTATTTTAGGATGATAAGGGAGATCCAGCAAATGTACTGTATATAGATTTCCCAAAAGAATTCAATAATTATCAAATAAATGTTACTGTACAAGGTAAAACTCCTGGGTTTTGTCAAATATATATTAGCACTGAGTATCGCCTGACAAAATGAACGTAGAGCTATAAAGCTAATGGTCTACCAGGCAGGAGATGATTCCTACCCTCTGCCAAGTTTCTGAGTGTTACTGAGTATTATCACCATTGCTGCCTTCATAAAACACTCCAAATCATCAGGCACATCAAATGAACTGGCATCTGTCATTTCCTGGGCCATCAGCAGCAGCACAGAGGTTCCAATTACACTTACCTGTGGGTTTTGCAGTTCACAGGATGTTACACTAGAAAGCTGTACTAGACATATATTATTCCAAACTCTATTAAATAAACAATACCATATTAACAAGGGAAACAATTAAAGTGTAATGTACCCATGATTTCAGGGAATATCTGAACAGTGATCCTAAATTAAAGGTAGAGCATTAGTTGTGATGCATTTGTGTGGAGCATGAATGATAAAATAGATGTACTACCTCTGAAATTACCAATATACAAGCATCTCCTATCCATTCAAACACTTGCTGCCCTACCTGTGGAAGAATCTGTGTGTTTCACGTGAGTTAAACTGAATTATCCTCAACTTTAATGACTGTCAAAGAGAGGAGACCACAAGAATCAGTGCTGGGCCTCAACTAATGACAACCTATATTAATGATTTGGATGGAGGAAGCCAAATTTACTGATAGCACAAATACACAGGGAGAGAACAACTTGTGAAGATGATTCAGCATTGATAAAGTGATATAGTTTGGCTAAATATTTAACAGATGGCATATGGAAATTTGAGATGATGCACATAGGGAGGAAGAATACAGATGCAGAATATTGTTGAAGCAGAGAAAGACTACAGACAGAGCAACACATGTCTGGGTTTCCTCGTGAATAATGCACCAAGAGTTAGTGTGCAGATATGAAATGTAATTAGGATGCAAATGGAATGTGGCCTTTACTGCAAATGAGATACAATATAAAAGTTGGGGAGTCTTTCTGCAATTGTACATACATGGGTGAGACCACAAATAAATAGAGTACAGAGTATAGTTTTAGTTTCCATATTTAAAGAGGGATGTATTTACAGACAGTTCAGAGACACTTGAAATTGAAATTGTTCAGTATATAGCTCTGCATCAGTCTAATTGCTTATTTTTTGCAGGATCATACAAAAGTCGTGCACCAAGTCCAAGACGAATCCTAATAAATTTTAATCCCCTGGTTAGTTCCTACTCCACACACCCTAAATGCAATTTTAGAGAATTGTTATTATCCAGATAATAACAAGTGTAACCTTTCCAAGTGCTGCTTTGTGGTTAGATTAAAGGGGAATGTAAATGTACAACCCAGAGAATTTTGTATAATGATCTAGACCTTCTATGTGATGCAGCACTAATTCACATGCATGCTCAATACAGCAATAAACAAAAGAGCTATCTATTGTTACAGAGTTTTTTTTCTATAAGGATCCATATATTCTTTTGGATTTCTCTACTTTGTGGCTGACTGTAAGGAGACAAATTTCAAGGCGGATTAATATACGCATCGATAATAATTGTACTTTGAACTTTGAACTATATCTTGAACTGTGATACGCCTGTAGAGTTAATTCCAATGAAGAAATAATTTAATGTATGTAATTGCACCAAAATCCTACAAAACCAAAATGCACAATTGGATTCAGGAAGGACGTGGATACAAACATCCCCTTTCAGAACCCATATGTTTCCCAAAGTACTTGACAACACTCTGGGGAAACTTTTGCAAGTTTACAATGCATCACTGAAGTCCAGGAAGAATACAAAGTCAGGTCAGAATCAGGAAATTGTCTGTGAAGAATGGTTGGAGAGTTTTGGGCTTCTTATTTGCATGCACATATTAAATATCATAGCACTTGCATGTCCTAGAGGTTCAGGCACACTTGCCATATTCTTACAAAAATATGACAATTCTTTGTAAGAATTGTGGGCACGTGTGGGCACGTGGCCAAGTGGTTAAGGTGTTCGACTAGTGATCTGAAGGTCATGAGTTCGAGCCCAAGCCGAGGCAACGTGTTGTGTCCTTGAGCAAGGCACTTAATCACTCATTGCTCTGCGACGACACTGGTGCCAAGCTGTATGGGTCCTAATGCCCTTCCCTTGGACAACATCGGTGTCATAGAGAGGGGAGACTTGCAGCATGGGCAACTGCCAGTCTTCCAAACAACCTTGCCCAGGCCTGCGCCCTGGAGAGTGAAGACTTTCCAGGTGCAGATCCATGGTCTCCCATGATCCACTGATGCCTTTAAAAAACAAACTAAGCTGGTGAGTGATATCAGTTGTGGGAAAGTTATTGGAAGGTATTCTAAGGGACTGGATATATAAGATAAGATAAAACTTTATTTATCCCATAAGACATTATTGTTGCAAGGTTGCTCAGTCAATGTTCTGGATGATAATGTGGTTAACTGGATCAGCAAATTTATGGGTGACATTAAAATTGTTGGTGTAGTGAACAGTGAGAAAGGTTATCGTGTCTTGCAGCGGGATCTGGACCAGCTGGAAAATGGGCTGAAAAAATGGCAGATGGAATTTAATGCAGACAAATGCAATGGGCTATACTTCAGTAGGACCAACAAGGGTAGGTCTTACACAGTGAATGGTAGGGCACAGAGGAGTTTGGTAGAACAAAGGGATCTGGGAATACAGGCTCATCATTCATTGAAAGTGGGGTCACAGGAAGATAAGGTCGTAAAGAAAGTTTTTGGCTCATTGGCCTTCATAAATCAAATACTGTGTACAGAACATAGGTTGTTATGATGAAGGTGTATAAGACATTGGTGGAGCCTAATTAGGAGTGTTGTGTGCAATTTTGGTCACCTGCCTACAGGAAAGATGTAAATAAGGTTAAAAGGGTACAGAGAAAATTTAACAAAGATATTGGCGTGTCTGGACAACCTGACATAAGGAAAGATTGAGTAGGTTAGGGCTTTATTCCTTGGAATGTAGTAGATTGAGAGGAGATTTGATAGAGGTATACAAAATTATGAGGGGTACATATAGGGTAAATGCAAGAAGGCTTTTTCCACTCTACTTGGGTGGAACTACATTGAGAGGTCATGGGTTAAGGGTGAAAGGTGAAAAGTTTAAGGTGAACATGAGGAGAAACTTCTTCACTCAGAAGGTCATAAAAGTGTGGAACAAGCTGTTAGCATAAGTGGTGCATGCGAGCTCAATTTCAAAGTTTAAGGGAAACTTGGATAGGTACGTGGATGGTAGGGATGTGGATGACTATGGTTGTGGTGCAGGTCATTTGGAGTAGGCAGTTTAAATAGTTCGGCACAGTCTATGGGCCTGATTCTGTGCTGTAACTATGACTATATAATTGCAGATCCATCCATGTGGTTGGGAGGTCAGACTGAGTAAGAATGGTAGATTTCCTTCACTTGGCATTTGTTTTTATCGGTCGTTTGGCTTTGAGCATCCTTTAGCAGTAAGTCTGAATGGTTGAGTACCGTAGGTATCAAGTCTAGGCCATGGGCCAGATCCATTGTGATTCAACCCAATGTTTTTTATCCTCTTAAATAATTGTAGGTGATAATTAGTTTCTGAATGACTTTTTATTCTGTACATTTGACTAACTTGTCTTTAATCATAGGTAAGTTGACATTGAAAAGCTGATGGAAGACACTCAGGTTGACAGCAGAATCTGTGCAATCAGAAACAGATGTTTGATGATACCGACCTTGGAACATTTCCAGTTTCTTCTACGATTTAACTGTCATTTTAGAGTACCTGTAAGCTTTAGAGCCCAATGAAGCAGTGGAGGCTACCTCAGTAAATATATTTAAGACAGAGTTGGATAGATTTTTGCATAGCAGGGGAATTAAGGGTTATGGGAAAAAGGCAGGTAGGTGGAGATGAGTCCATGGCCAGATCAGACATGAACTTATTGTATGACGGAGCAGGCTCAACGGGCCAGATGGCCTACTCCTGCTCCTACTTCTTGTGTTTGTTGCAAAATTTGAGTTATGTAAATAAGTGTGCAGGGAGGCAAAAGACTAACTGTCACTAATAACCCCACCCTCTCGTTTCATTCCTGAGCCTCTGGCATAGAAAAATCCATTGCAGCCTGCCAGAACAGTGTAGATGATCTGGCCTGAGATGGCAGAGAGATTCTGCTAAGGGTCTCCCAATCTCTCAACACAACCTTTATTGAATACTGAGGAAAACCCTCCACATTCCTGCTTTTTGATATGTATGCTGTTTTTCTACATGCTCTAGTAATCATCTTTAGAGTTTACCGAAAGAAGCTTGTGGAATTTCCTGCTTGAGGATTTCATTGTGAAGTTGGCTTCATGCTTTTCTGTGATCAGTGGTTATATTCTACAAATGGAAATTAATGCTCAAAGAATGCACAGACACTGCAAGAGACAAGTAGTCCTCTCAGTCACACAGAATGGGAGTGACACTAATGTAGCAAACTATCCCATTGTATTTTACTGGAATGCTATCACATAAAATATGATGCCAAACGTGATGTGAAAGCAATCAAAAGGTCAAAGAAGTGTTTTTTATGGAGTAAGTTAAAAGAGGTGATAGGAGAGTTGGTGTTACACATAAAGTAATGCATACTCATAGCATCGACACAGACTATTCAACTCAGCAGGTCTGTGCTCCATGGGAATCTTCCCTTTTCCTTTGCCTTTGTCCAACTCTCAGTGTAATTTCAGTTCCTTTCTCTCTTATGCGTTTGCCTACGTTCCCAATTATTGCATCTGCAGATCAATGCTTTTTATAACTATCCCTGTGGAGTCACATGACATAAATAACATATGGTATGTTTAGTATGAGGATAATTAGGGACCATAGAAAGAACTGCTTTCTCATAACTGAGTCTGGAATCTCAGTCAGTGTGTATCGAAGTGATGGATTGTTAATGCTGACTTCATTACGAAACAGAATTCATGGTGCTCATTGGCTTTGTTAGGCAACTGCGATAATAGTGAATTCGTAAATCTAACAGAAATAGCACATTTATCGCTGTTTATTATCACTGTGCAATAAATAGGATGAATTATGAAATGAGCAAAAAAACTTAATTACCTTAACTGCATATTTCGGGTGAGGATATGTTTTTGCAGGCTTCCTTAGGTGGGGTTATGATACTTCTCTTCCCAATAAGAAGAGATTTAATGTTGCTGTTTGCTATTTTAGTGTTGGAGGAGAGCAGGTGATACTGTGGTAGTGATAAAGCTGACATTGTAGCTTGGGAGTCAGGTCTCACACTGTCTGCCAAGCCACCTTCGCTGGAAGTTCATCTCACTCCATTGAGTCCATGGTAGGAATAATTCCAACATGGACTGGGATTTATAATTTACGGGATTAAAGGGTATTTTAAAAGGTGTTTTTTGATTCTCCAGGGCACATTATTAACTAGTGACATTTATTTTTCATGTTTAGAGAAGAGATTGTGCTGAGATGGTGTGAAAGGTAGGGTTATGCTCAAATCAACAGAATGTCAGCACCTAGCGTAGTATAACAAGGAGACAGATTTTGCAAAATTGTCATGTAGATTAGAACACACACCTGATACCTCAATCAAACTAATTCTTTTTTCCACCCAAGAGCGACAAGTTAACAGCCTCTGACCCAACAACTGTTAGCCGCTAAGGATATTCCTATTTGAATTAGATTTCTGGATATTGAGAAAATCTTGGGATCCAGAAACACTACAGGAAGATGGAGCTGAAGTAGCAGATTAGTGGAGCAAGCTTGAAGTTCAGTGCACTTGCATAACAAAGAACAAAGGGGTCCATGGTTCTGGTCTAGTAATTTTCCATGTTGTACCTTGTACTTAGAAACTTTTTTATTTCCTGTTAATCATTTCAAGGAGTTTGTTTTTAACTGATCAGTCCATCTCACTGAAATTGAAGTCAAATCCTTATCTTTGAAGTCTTTACAAAGATCACAGAACATAAAGCAGAACAGCATTATGCAGGCCCTTTGGCCCACAATGTTGTGCTGACCTTTTAACCTACTCCAAGATCAGTCTAATGCTTCCCTCCCACAGAGCCCTCCATTTCTTGTTCATCTATGTGGCTACCTAAGAATTTCTTAAATCTCACTAATGAGTCCATCCCTACCATCACCCTGGCAGGGTGTTCCATGCCTCCACCACTCTCTGCTTAACTAAACTACTGATCCCATACTTTTCTCCAATCACTTTAGAATTAAGCCCTCTCGTATTAGCCATTTCTACTCAGGAAGATAGGCACTGACTGTCCACTCTGTCCTTTGTTACGTACCCCCTAACTGGGTTGCCAAACCAGCAGAAATGGATCACTCAGTTGGAGTCTGGATTGCTGGAACTAAGAAAGTTTTATTAAAGAAATAAGCAACACAGTACTCTAATCAAAAGGATAATGAATACAACAGTTAAGCAATGATAAACACACATGTACACAGAAACTAGGATAATAGGATCAATCAAGCTCTATCGTCGTCTAGGGGTAAATGACCAGTTTCAAAGTGATGCAAAGTTCAGTTCAATTGAGTTCAGTTCAGTTCACAGTAATCACTGCCATGGCTGTGGACAGGCGGGGGAAGGAAAGAGAGAGCAAAAGCGAATGAATATTCAAACGGCTTCCACACAGACCTTCGATATTCTTCGCAGTCAGCTTTCGGGCGAGCCCTTTGTAATGTCTTCTGAGGTCACCGACTGTGACCCCTCCATTCCTCTACAGTGAACCTGGCACCCAGGCAAGGGCGGACACACACCAGGTTCCCGCCGATCGTTCCTTTCCACCCTGTGCGTCTATGGCTTGGTCCCGCGGTCAGCCCTCCAAAACTCCCATCGACTTGTGGGAGACGCACCGCTTCCAGGGTCTCGTTACCTTGGGGTGTCGTGTGTGTCCTGCCTTAGCGAACCTGTCCATTTTTATCCCCCTGCTGGGGTATCTCCTGTCCATCACTTCAAACAGTTCAGGGTTCAAAGAGGAGCCGGTCTTGACAATTCCCAGACCACTGTCTCCTTCCGTTAAGCTCTCCCGTCTCTTTATTAACATTTCCAAATGCTGCTCCATTGTCTTTACTTATCTCTCTCTCCTGAAGACAGGTGGCAGATCAACTGTTGATCCCACTTGGTGATAGCACAGGACAGTTAATATCTTAGTCTATGTGTACTTTCGTCACACCTTACACTGAGCCATTGTTTTACATCCCTCTAATAAAGTAACTAGTTTGAATCTGCGTGTGTTGTAATATCAAGGTGGTTTAGAACACTTTTACCAATCATTCTTGGAGATTTTTAAATCAGTCATAATTTTGGACACAATCTACACAGAAATTGAAGATTCTGCCCACATTATAAATTCGTTGAAACTTCATAAAATGTTTCTATGTTTCTATGTTTTTCTAATTGGAAAATGGAGCATAACAAGCATGATAGCAGCAAAAGGAACTTTATACAACCCTGAGATTTGTTTTCTTGCAGGCATACACAGTAGATATAAAGGACACAATAAAATCAATGAAAGACCACACCAAACAGGAAAAACAACCAATGTACAAAAGACAGCAAACTGTGCCATTGCAAAAAAAAAACAAGTAAGCGATACATATCAAGAACATGAGATGAAGATTCCTTGAAAGTAAGATAATAGGTTGTGGGAACAGTTTAGTGATGGGGCGAGTGAAGTTATTTCCTTGTGATTCAAGGATCAGATGGTCGGAGGGTGATAACTGTCCCTGAACCTGAGGCTCTTGGACCTTCTTCCTGATGGCAGCAGTGAGAAGAGAGCAGGGCCTGGATGTTAGAGTTACTTGATGACCAATGTTGATTTTCTATGACAGTGCTCCATGCAGATGTGCTCAGTGGTGAAGAGAGCTGTGTGGACTGGGCTGTACCCACATATTGTTGCTGCCATTTCTGTTCAAGGGCAATGGTGTTTCCATACCAGGCTGTAATACAACCAGTCAATATACTCTCCACTGCACATCTATAGAAGTTTGTCAAGTTTTTAGAAGACATGCCAAATCATAGCAAACTTCTAAGAAAGTAGAGGCACTGTTGTGCTTTCTTCATAATGATACTTGCGTGCTGATGGTGATTGTGGAGGCGATATTGTTGGAGTCTGCAAGTGTGGAAATTGAACATCCAGTTGCACAAGGAGGTATTGAGGCCCAGGAGTTGAAGCTTATTAATTATTTTTGAGGGGGATGATAACATTGATTGCCAAACTGTAGTCAATGAAGAGCATCCTGATGTATGCAATCATTGCTGTCCTGATATTCTAGAGTTGAGTGAAGAGCCAATGAAATGGCATCTGCTGTTGACTGTTGTGATGGTAGGCAAATTGGAATGGATCTAATTTGCTTCTCAAGGAGGAGCTGATATGTTTCATTACCAATCCCTCAAAGCACTTCATCACAGTGGATGTAAGTGCTACTGGATGATAGTCATTGAGACATGTCACTACGTTCTTCATAGGCACTGGTATGATTGAAGCCTGCTTGGAGCAGGTGGGTACCTCAGACTGCTGAAATGAGAGGTTAAGACAACAGTGAACACTCCAGCCAATTGATCAGCACAAGTCCTCAGTGCTTGGCCAGGCCCCCTGTCTGAGCCAAACACTTCTCGTGGGTTCACCCTCCTGAAGGATGCACTCACGTCGGCCTCAGAGATTGAAATCGCAGGGTCATCGGACACTGTAGAAGCTCATGAACGACCCTTCATGTTTTGACAGTCAAAGCAAGCATAAAAGGCATTGAGCTGATCTGGGAGTGAAGTCTTGTTGTCACCTCCATCGCTTGCTTTCACTTTGTAGCAGGTGATCACATTCAGGGGCTGCCACAGCTGTTGAGCATCCTTCAGTGATTCAGGTATGGTCCAGAATTGACACTTTGCACCTAGGATGGCTTTCCAGAGATTGCACCTGGACCTCTTTTATCTCTTGTGACTTGTATTTCACTTGGTCATCAGACCTGAATGTCACTGGTCTGGCCCTCACCAGATTATAGGTCACCTGGTTCATCCAGGGCTTCTGGTTAAGGAAGATTCCGAATGATTTTGTGACAGCGCACTCCTTTACGACTGTTTTTAAAAAGTCCGTAACAACTGTGGTGTATTCGTTCAGATTCTCAGACGAGACCTTGAACACGGCCCAATTCACCGACTCAAAGCAATCCCATCCCAACTCCTCTGCCTCCCACAACCACGTCGTTGTTGGCCTTGCTTCTGGAGCTTTGCTCTTTATTCTCTGCCTGAATGCAGGCAGGAGGAGGACAGCCAAGTGTTCAGATTTCTGGAAATGTGGCCTAGGCATGGAACAGTAGGCATTTCAAATTGTAGTATAGCAGAATGTGAGTGTGCTGATGATAATTGTGCAGAAATTTCTTCAAAGAAACCTGATTGAAGTCTCTGACAAAGATTTGGATTTCCTTTGCCATTTACAGAATGGGCAGCAGTATGTCCTTATATCATTCTCTGGCATTTAATATTTTACTGAAAGGACTATTTTTAATGTCCCCAGTTACATTAACAATTGTATTATACAACAGTCTGCTCATCATAACACCACTTTTATTATGAAGCTTATAAAAGAATATTGAGACAACCATCGAATCATAGAATCTCTAGAAATTAAGACCATGGTGGGGCCCTTTGTCTCTTCAGATCTAAGCCATTAAAAACATTTTTTTTTATTGTGAACCTTAGTCTGTAGCCAGCAATCTGTGGCATTGTAAGTGATAGAACTTCTAGTTCTCATCACACTGGATAACAAATTTTTTCAAAACTGTTGCTTCCTCAGAATTTTTTTTGTTTATGATAGACTGCTTGAAGATGAATACAAATATAATTTCAGACTACTTGTATCACATAGGAATTTGGAGAAACAACAAATTAACTTTTATTGAAAATAATTTGTTTAATTGCATAATGTTGCTGATGCTTTACAATAGTTCAACTAAGTCAAAAATATTTGGTTAATGATTTTCATTTGTACTCAGTGTCTGAGGCTTCTCGCTTAAGTGTCCAACAATAATTCGCCAGCATTGATGGATTCCAGTTGCCCTGGTAGCTTTTCTCCATGACCGCAGTGTCCTGCTGAAACCTTTCACCATGCTCGTCACTAACAGAACCAAGATTTGCAGGAAGTAGTCTAAATGGGAATGCAGAAAATGAATCTCTAGTGACATGTTGCATTTCATGGTTTTATATGTTTGAAGCATGTTTTCAGCAAGCTGCATGTAGTTTGGTGCTCTGTAGATGCCAAGAAAAATTTCAACCATTTCCTTGAATACCTTCCATGTGATTTTCTCTGGTCCCACTAGAAATTCTTCAAATTGCCTGTCATTGATGACCTGTTTGATTTGTGGACCAGCAAAAATGCTTCCCTTAATCTTGGTATCAATTATTCTGGGAAGCATCTGTCTCAAATATCAAAATCCTTCATAGAAATTTTTGTGCCTGGTGATAGCAAATTCAATCCTTACAGTCCTGAACCCAATAATTATTACTAAAACTTGTCCTGCCATGCAGTAGCCGCACTGCCTAAGCATGCCCAATCATGCCTGGACAAGATAGGAAACTTTCCAGCTTACATTGTTGGCAACATTTTAATTGACGTGAATTATGAATTGAAATAATAAACATAAGTTTATTAAAAAATGGTGCGTGATAGGGAAATTTAATAGCAATTTTCAGGATCAGTAGCCCAAAATTCATAAGGTACACCTAAAGGTATTCAGAAAGCAAAATCTTTGTTGTCCAGTGATATTTTTGAGGATTTCTGCCTCCTTCTTTAGAGAGTAAGCTCCAGTCTTATCATTAATCTTCTTCTTCATGTGCCTTGTGCGTTACGTGCTTGGGCGATCATGGCTCTCCACATTGAACAATCCCTCGCAGCGACAAAGATATCTTGCACACTTAGATCTGTTAGCTCTTTCACATTTGGGTAAAAAAAAATCCTCACCTGCTAATTAATACTTTTATCAGTTACGTTATATCATCATCTGCTAAATCCTGACAAACTAACCTTTCCTGTTAATGCTGCCCTGATTTTATGTACGTCAGTTAAATCCCCCCCTTCAGTTTCCCCCCGTATCCTAGTCAATCTCTCCTATTTGTAACTTTCCAGTCCCAGCAACATCTCCTCTGCATCTTCACCAGTTAACACAACTTTCCCAAGTACTGAAGCGCTGAGTATTTCAGTGACTTAGTTCCTTGACATCTGTCTTTTATCATGATTTGCCTCAGCTGATAAGAGTAAGTATCAATGATACCTTAATACCTACCATAGCTACCTAACCATTATTTAGTATCCTATAATTTCCAAAAAATTCTCGTCCATCCTGTAGTTTTGTTCTGTGAAGACAATGTTGCCCCAGGAGAATCAGATACCAGAACAATATGGTCTAAAGTTCCTCTGCAATTCTAAAAGAGAAGTGTTTCATGGGAATGATATTGCTTCAATACAATGTTACATACCTGATTATAGTTTTATCTCATTCCCGTCAGAACAGTGATGGCCCAGTAATACTGTAGTAAATGAAGTGTGAAAACATCAAGCTTGCAGGAACACTTCTGTAAAAAACACCCTGAACAGGCTACTTATGGCATTACTCACTTCCAGACGATGAAAAGAAGCATTTGAAAAGCATTGCACACTCAAATCATTTGCCAAAAAAGCTAAAATGAACTTGATAGTGATCTCATTGCTTCTTATAACATTTCCAAAATGATAGCAAAGCGTGGAAAATCTCATACAATTGGTGGAAGATTAATAATGCCTGCGATATTAGAAGTGCTCACTACTGTTCTCAAAATGGATACCAGTATTTTAAAATCAATTCCTCTGAGTAATAACTCTGTAGCTCATCATATTGACAAAATGAGTGAAGACAATGAGTATCAACTACGCACAAGGCTACAAAAAACAGAATTTGGGACACAACTGGATGAGTTAATTGTGCAAGACAACAAAGCATTGTTAATGGCATATGTATGGTTTATCAAAAATGGAAAAGCTTATGAAGAGATTCTCTTCTGGGAGAATTTCAAAACAAGTATCAATGGAGAATCAATCTATGAAGAGTTCAAAATCTAATGTATATTGAGGATAAAAGTGTAGCGATTAGAAACATGATTTCTTGTACAACAGATGGAGCACCAGATATGACAAGTCACAATGCTGGTTTAATGGAATTTATGAAAAAAGATATTCTAAGTCTGTATGCAATCCATTGTGTAAATTCATCATCAACACCTTGCAGCCAAAAAACGTCAGGCATTGACAATTTTCAAGCATGACTCTTGTAATATCTGCCATCAAAGCTCATCCACTAAATAGCAGAATATTTCACCAGTTATGCCAAGATACGCTGAAGAATTTGAACACTTGCTTCTTCACACTGAAGTGTGTTGGCTGTCAAAAGGCTGCTGCTAAAATGTTTCTTTGATCTTTTTGACATTGTGGTTGAATTTTTGCTCAAAGTCGACAAGAGCTTGGGAAACAAAATTAAACTTCTATGTGGAGATACGGAGGACAGCGCTTAGTCACGATGGCGCTAAACGGCAACTCCTTTGCTTGCATCTTCGGAAACAGCTCTGTTTCCATCTTTAATATCTCTATTTTCCCCTTTCAGGGTTCTCTTGAAGACCCTGACCTGGAGTTACATGCTGATTTTGGTTCTTTGCGGGAATGAGACTCGCTCTCGGGGTTTCGTGACTGGCCGTTATTCGACATGCCAAGGGCACGGCCTAAGAGCTTCGCTCACCTTTGGAGGTCTGAGATTTCTTGGCTCTGGAGGTGGGCAGATCAAAGGTCAGTGTCCCAGCAGGAGTAGGGTGTGTCGTGGGCGTATGAAGATCTACGGCTGTGTGCCCGGAGACCTGAGATCTTTGGGCATAGAGCTTGGAAAAAGCAATTCAATGAACTTTTAACATTTGTAAACCAGCGAGTTGTTTGTTATGTCTCCCCTCTTGCTGTGAAACAGAGACACCTCTTTCTCCCTTATTTGGGAGAGAGAGAACCTGTGGTATGTCGAATACCGGGTGAACGAGTAGTCTTTGGGGTACTGCAAGTCTGTGTCTTTGCTGTTGCTTTTCTGCACACTTGAGTGCTCGGTGGTGGGTGCTGATGCTTTTTTTGCTGGTGGGGGAGGGAGTTCGTTGCTTGCTGCCACTTACGGGCAGGAAAGAGGGAAGCTGCGGGGGCGTACTTTGGGGTTCTAACATTTAACTGCCATTCATTCTTTGGGGGCACTCCTCTTTTCGTGGATGGTTGCAAAGGAAAAGCATTTCATGATGTATATTGACTATATTTCTCTGACATTAAGTGTACCTTTGAAACCTTTGAGGTGTGTCATACCTAACTAAACTGTATGACAAAATGAACATTCTGAATATGAAACTGCAGGGTGTGAACTTCAATGCAATCCAGGTAAGAAGTGCAGTGCCCACTTTTATCAGGAAATTAGAAACATATAAGCAAAATATTGGGAGAAGAATGCTCTCACAGTTTCTCTGCATGAAAAGTATGGCACTCTCTTTCATAGACGGTGATTATCAAGAGTACTGCTTACACCTGCAGTCAGTAAAAAAGGATTTTCAGAATCAATTCAAGGACTTGAACAACCTGGAAATTCCTAACTGAGAAACTAACCCATTTCTTTGCAAAGTGAAAGAACCGGAAGGGAGCTTGCAAGAAGAGATTATCAAAATTCAGAATGATGAAGAAGCAAAAATGCTTTTCAAAAAATTCGGCTTTTTGGGTATGTGGCCACACTGTCATATGAAATTTCCTGATCTTTGGAGAGGAGCCAAATTTCTCTTCATTGCATTTCCATCCTCCTACCTTGTTGAAAGAGGATTCAGTGCAGTAAACCACATACTCAAAAAAAAACAGAAACTGCTTGGACATTGTTACACATGGGGACTTAAGGTTTTTGCTGTCACATCTTGAACCAGATATCTCAACTCTTGCTAAGAACTATTAAGCTCAAGGATCATATTGATATTGAAGTTGCTGTACAGAGCACAGGTACTGTGCAAGCTAAATTTAAAGACAAATAAAAATTTAAAGCAGAATCAATTTTCTTGTGTTAGCATATGATAGATATGTTTTCACATTATGGTGGCACCAGAATGTATATTGTTGGCAAGTATGAAAGTGTTTTAGGTGGGCATTGGGCTAAAAAAGACATTGGGTCCCACTGACCTAGACCAATTTAAATGTTAGGTTTAATCAGAGCAGATATTGTGGG